>NC_090224.1:21757500-22050000 GCF_024489055.1 Chanodichthys erythropterus
CACGATTCATCAGATCTGACAGTTTAAGCGATTTTTTTTATTTTAATTTGAGCTGAAATGAGATTATAAAAATCATTGAGCGTTAAGTCTGTATTGTAATTTTATGCATGATGGTCTCATCAGATTTTATTGATAAAGTATTTATATATTTTTTTTTCTCTGTGTTTTGGGTTCATAATGCTACCTCAACCGTGATGGCTTGCCTTTAAATGGGAGTGTCAGTGGTTAAAACTTGCTTTACCTGTTTCATCTGTCTGGTAGTTCATTGTGAGCTGTAGGGAGAAAGAAGAGCTGCTTTTACTAAGATAACATAAACCCTTACAAAAATGCTTCTATTATAAATATAATGTATTAGATGACAGTCCCATTGGACTTTATAATCACCATGATACAGGTTGAAAACAAACATGGTATTGCCATGGTTTCTCGACATGGGAATAAATTACACTAACAAGTACGGCTTGATCACTAATAAACATACTGTAGAAAACTTTAGATATATCCAGTATGAATTATATATTGGTCCAGACTGGTTTATGCTGGTCTTTTGTCATTCTGTTCTCGACTGAGCTGGTCAAACTGGTCTTTTTGGTCAAGGTTGAACAATATAACAATGTAATATAATTATATAATTATAACTTTGTAATTTCTTGTGCTCACTCTGTTGAAAGTAACTGAAAAATGTAATTGTTTTAGATAATGAAGTCATCTGATGTTGTAAATACAAGTGCTCCATTTTACATGCATGTTTTATGCAAAGTGTCTGTACACAAATTATTTAAGAGTTAAAAAGACTGCCGAACAAAAACA
Organism: Chanodichthys erythropterus; assembly: GCF_024489055.1. NCBI lineage: Eukaryota > Metazoa > Chordata > Actinopteri > Cypriniformes > Xenocyprididae > Chanodichthys > Chanodichthys erythropterus. Next base: position 21,758,311 of record NC_090224.1, read on the forward strand.
TTTTAGATGCACCAAATTAAGGCATAATAATAAGCCGTTGTACAAAAAATGTATGGAGAAGAGCTCTTTCAATGATATGTTTAATAATGAAAGCTTAACATTGAAAGTTGCTGTTTTTTAAAGATTGTATGCACATTTGGGAACTCTTGTGTGTAAATATCGAGCTGAAAGACACTGAACATAGTAAAAGGTATTAAACACTTAATACATAAGCATTTATTTATTTAATCTGCATTTAATACTATTCAACCACTTCTTTTGGCTGAGCAGTTGTTGTTAGGATTTGATATTCATGAGAGCTTTGTGGGTTGGATTTTAGATTTTAATGGAGAATAACGTGGTTGTGTTATTCTGTTCTCTTTATCTTCTTGGAATTGTTATTAAAGGACTGTTTATTCTTTACTCGTTCGTCTTCGTGCGATCGATACAGCCATATATGTTACAGAATACAGCTAAAAGGATTTTTTGCATCTTTTTTTCTCTCTCCCCCTCACAAATGGATCTACCTGCCATCCAACTGCATCCCATTGGTTCCGCCCAGCTTTAGTTCTTCTGTGTTCCCGCTGGTTCCGCCCAGCTCAGAGTCTCCTGTGTTCCCATTGGTTCTGCCCAGCTTGAGTTCTTCTGTGTTCCAGCTGGTTCCGCCCAGCTCAGAGTCTCCTGTGTTCCCATTGGTTCCGCCCAGCTTTAGTTATTCGTGTTCCCGCTGGTTCCGCCCAGCTCAGAGTCTCCTGTGTTCCCATTGGTTCCGCCCAGCTTTAGTTCTTCTGTGTTCCCGCTGGTTCCGCCCAGCTCAGAGTCTCCTGTGTTCCCATTGGTTCTGCCCAGCTTGAGTTCTTCTGTGTTCCAGCTGGTTCCGCCCAGCTCAGAGTCTCCTGTGTTCCCATTGGTTCCGCCCAGCTTTAGTTATTCGTGTTCCCGCTGGTTCCGCCCAGCTCAGAGTCTCCTGTGTTCCCATTGGTTCCGCCCAGCTTTAGTTCTTCTGTGTTCCCGCTGGTTCCGCCCAGCTCAGAGTCTCCTGTGTTCCCATTGGTTCCGCCCAGCTTTAGTTATTCGTGTTCCCGCTGGTTCCGCCCAGCTCAGAGTCTCCTGTGTTCCCATTGGTTCCGCCCAGCTTTAGTTCTTCTGTGTTCCCGCTGGTTCCGCCCAGCTCAGAGTCTCCTGTGTTCCCATTGGTTCACCCAGCTTGAAGTGTCCTGTGTCTCCAGAGTTCCCACAGAGTCTCCCTCTCCCACCTCCTCTTCCAAAATCAGCCAGTCCGTCAGCCCCGCTTCCGCTGATTCCCTACAGCCCCTCGGCTTCTTCTCTGAAGCCACTCTGTGGTGTGGATTTGCCTTTGCCTCTGGCCTAGTAAAGAGGATTCCCCTTCTCTGTCTCCAGCCACTGATCCCATCACTCCATTTCGGCCCATCGTCCTGTCAGCTCCGCCTTGCCTCCTCCCTCGGCTCCATCAGAGACCATCGTCCTTACGGCTCCACCGGGCTCCCTCGTCCCTCTAGCTTCACCTTGGTCAGACATCACTCTGCCTGTGCTGTGGACTTCTGAGCTGTCCGCTGCTCTCTGTCGCTCCATCCCTTCAGCTCTATCTGGCTCCGCCTTCCCTCCGGCTTCAGCCCTTCAGCTCTGTCTGGCTCCGCCTTGGTGCTCAGTCCCACTGGCTCCACCTCAGTCCTCTGGCACCCTGGCTCCACCTTGGATGCTCGTCACTGTGGCTCAGCCTCGGCCTCCAGAACCATTGGGGTCATCCGGTCCCATTTGCTCCCTGTCCTCACCTTGGGCTCCACCTCCATCGGCTCCATCTCTCCATCTCTACTTGCAAGTAAGTACTTTTTTAAAGCAAGTAGTTTAAAAAAAGCTGTGCAAACAAATGATACTGTGGTGGCTGTTACTATTTAAATCTAGCGGGTTTGATGACTTGTGTTTCAAATCCAATGATGCTGGTAATGACGACTCTCTCTGACCAATCAGAGATCTGCAATGTTTACACGTCACATTTAGTATCGGTACAGTATGTTTGGAACCTCAACCGAGGTGGTACTATTTAAGCGAGCCATACCGTTCCATACCGAGCCGTACCATGCAGTGGAAAAGCACCATTAATTCCCACACTCCTGTTTCTGTTCTTCCTGATTACATGCCCTGTGTATTTAAGCCTTGAGTTCTTTCTTTTCAGTGTCCAGTATTGTTAAACATGGTTGTGTTATTCTGTTCTCTTATGTGTATCTGTTTAATTTGTACTCGTTCATCTTTGTGTGATCAATACTGCCATATATGTGGAAAAATAGATTTTTATAAAACAGTTGACGTCTCAGCTAAATTAGTTATTGCTGGTAAAAAAGTTGAGAAAGTTAGCTTATACAAGTACCTTGCTATATAAGCACAGTAATAAGTTAAACTGGTCGGGAAAACACAAATCTGGTAGTTTTAAAAGCACAAATGCGATTATATTTCCTTAGGAAAGTTAGGTCCTTTGATGTGGATAAATTGGTACTTACAATGGTTGATGAACCTTTCATTGAATCGGTTTGAACTTTTTCTATGATTTAAATGCTAAAAGCAGATCGCAGCTATAGAAAGTTGTTAACCTTTGGGTTAAATGATTACAGGCTCTGCCTGTGTGGGGAAAAAAAAGTCCTTAGGAAGTCATTGATTATTTTAGATGATACACCTCACATCTTGTATTCAGAATTTGAACTGACATTATTGCAAAGTTAACTGATGATAAGGACAAAATATTCTGTGGTAAGAGATGCTGGTTTCCTGTATCATTGACAATAACCACTACTTTCCAACCCCTGTCATGTAAGTACAGCTTGTTTCTAGTTTGTGTAGTTTTTTTGGTGCATATGATTCTTGCATTCTGCATTGACCTCAATTGACAACATTGCACAGACACCAGAAAGATGGTAAGGGTTTCCTACGAATTTTAACAGGACTATAAATGCAATAATTCATCCATGGTTTGCTCGTTTTAGACACTGTTTAGAGCCGCAGTTGATTGCAGAAAATGATCTTTTATAATGTGATTTGGTTCTTGCATGATGGTCTCATTAGCTAGATCAATAATCACATCGAGTTCAGCCAGAAATCTTGGGGTAATCTTTGATGAAAATGACAACAGGATCACAACATCAGAAGATCAGGCCCTTCCCAACTGGGAATGCAGTGCAACTTCTCTTCCAGGCCCTTGCCATTTCTAGACTAGACTATTGCAATGCTCTTCTGGCTGGACTTCCAGCATTTTCAATAAAATACGTCTTGGTTTTGATGCAGTCGAGAATGCCCTTGGAGTGACCAATAACTGAGCACGTTTACACCTACGCTTCCCTCTGGTTGGTGGCATTTCTGAAGGTTGTAGCCTGTCCTTCTCACTAACCACTGAAGTCAGAGAAGTTGCTGCTTCCAATGAGCCTCTCAGGCTAGAATATGTTCTTCTTGGGACACTGACTTTAGCGAACAGAGCCACTGTACAAGTCACACAGGTGTTGACATGCTTTTTGACTTTGGCTAGTTCTGATTCAACACCCCTCTCCTTCCCCTTCTCAGGAAACCATAAGCATAAGCAAACTAAGACATCTCTTTCTCTCTGTCAGATGGACGGGCCAATGCGTGTGTTGGTGACGGGCGGCAGCGGGCTGGTGGGGCGAGCGATAGAGCGGGTGGTGAAAGAAGGCGAAGGTAGAGAAGGAGAAGAATGGATATTTCTGTCATCCAAAGAGGCCAATCTTGTGTAAGAAAGCCCTCATTGGAGGGTTATCACAACATATCAAATCATCACACATAACATGTACTTTATAATAAGCATGTGTTATAGGATTAGCTATAAGAGAGTTTTCATGCATGATTTACCTGTACTGCTTCAGGAGCGCTGAAGAGACGAGAGCAGCCTTCCAGAAACATCGTCCGACACACGTCATTCATTTGGCTGCCATGGTAGGCGGGCTCTACAGAAACATGAGACAGAACCTGGACTTCTGGGTAATTATTAACACTAAGTAACATAAGGTTGGAAATATCTCTGTTGAATGATTGAACTGTACATTGAATGTATTGTGTTTTTGTTTCCAGAGAAATAATGTGCACATCAATGACAACGTGCTGCACATGTCTCAGGAGTTCGGGGTGGTGAAGGTCGTTTCCTGTCTGTCTACATGTGTTTTTCCTGATAAAACCACATACCCTATAGATGAGACCATGGTAAACTCAAACACGCACTTCTAATGGTTATGTACAGCTTTGGTTTAGTTTGCACTGTTTTCTGTTCCTGTTTTGCTTGCCTTAGGTCTCTTAGTAGTTACACTCCCCATGTATTTAAGACCGGTGTTTTGTTCAGTTTGTAACAAGTGGGATAAGATGTGGCCCTTTTAGAGGGACAGTTCTATGGAGTCAAAATAATGCCGCATATATATGCAAAAAAATAAAGTTTTGTAAAAGAAAGTAAAGTTTTGCAAATGAAAATAAAGTATTGGGAGACAAAAATGAAGTTTTGCAAACAAAAATAAAAAATTGCAAAACATAAATGAAACGGCGTGAAAAGCAATGATTTTGCAATACATATTTTCCATGGTCATATTTATTAATTTATTTGCAACGCTTCTGTGCGCTGGCGTCCTCCCACAGGTTAAGAGATTGAGCTGCAATTTTCGTTTGCAAAACTTTATTTTCTTTTGCAAAACCTTATTTTTTTTGCGTATATATGCGGCATTATTTTGACTCCATACAGTTCACCCATTTATGAAAATTCTGTCATCATTTACTCACCCTCATGTCATTCCAAACCTGTAAGACTTTTGTTCATCATAACTTCACATACTTGTTTCTCTGAAAAACAATGGTACAGACAGTTATTTTACTTTGAAATATGCATTCCGTGTCAGAATGTTTAATTTGGTCTGTGTGACTCCTCCCACTGCCAATTTACCCAATAGCCCACCCTGGGTTGCCAGTTGGCAGAAAATACAGCATCCATGGAAGATGGCAAATGAACTGGGTCAGCGAAAACAGATTTTACCCAACCTAAAAACCTGGCATCCATCTAAAAATTTCTATGAATGCGAGCATATTAAAACAGGGATAAATCAACTTACAGTCGCCTTCTATTGCCAATTGCGGTCGTTCCTGTTGCATGTCCTCAATCTGGCAACCCGCATGAAAGTCGAATCTGAGGAGAAGGGGGCAGTGTAAACAATTCTCTCCAATATTTTGAATTTTGACTGCAGTACCCATTTCAACCACTAGCTGTCAATATTACACACTGCACCTTTAAAGACTGTTCTTGTCGTTTACTCCTTTGTTGTGCACTTTCATTCACTCAACTCAAAGAGTTGAAACTAAACTGTAAAAATTTTTGATGTCACAAGCATTGATGTACATGACCGCCAACATTTATATACCTGTTTGGTGTTTAGAAACTTGTCCCGTCCCATCCTGGTGAGAAATACTGATTAAAAATGCATGAATGTGAGCGATTTAAGCCAGTGGATGTCTGTTTGGTTTCATGAGTCTGTGTGCATGGATTGTGTTTCTGCTTTTACAGATGTGTTTCTCTCTTTTTGTCTCTGTGTCAGATGCACAACGGTGCCCCACATGAGTCTAATTACGGTTATGCCTACGCCAAACGCATGATTGATATCCACAACAGGTGAGTTTTGCTCTCCTGGTTTCAAAATTCATTGGTTCTTGAATGGGTGTCCAGATCACATTTCTGTTACGAAATTTTGCTTGGTGAGAATGAAGCCTACGTTTAGACCCATTATGGTTTTGTCTGCATTGTCAGGGGTGTAGCTTGACATCTGGACAGGTGGGCAAGACTGTTATACTGGTTATTCGGGTTTCTAGTTTCACATTGTTCATTCAGGCGACGTGTTTAAAGATGCTATATATATATATATGTACAGTGCCCTTCCACTAATATTGGCACCCTTGGTAAACATGAGCAAAGCCAGCTAGAAACATGAAACTGTCCAACCATGACTTCCTGTTCCACAGAATTACAAATATGAGGAAACAAAAAGGCCAAATTCCCTTAATCATTCATCATGTCGTGTAAAACCAAAGAATGTAGTTCAGCAAAAGATTGTTGAGCTTCACAAAATAGAAAGTAGCTGTAAGAAAATAGATAAAGCATTGAAAATCCCCATTTCCACTATCAGGGCAATAATTATGTGCAGTGAGGAGGAAAGTTTAAGTGGACTCTCCAAGGATCACAGCTGGAGAATTGCAGAAATTAGATCAATTAAAAAATTATCAAACACCACAAGTTGTTTGGGAGGGTTTCAAGAAAAATCCTCCTCGCTCATCCATGAACAAACTCCGGCATATTCAGTTGTCAGACACGACTGGAACTTCAAACGGGACCGGCTTCTGTGGTCAGATGAAGCTAAAAAAAGAGCTTTTTGAGCTCACCCTAATGTCGTTCCACACCTGTAAGACCTTCGTCCATCTTCAGAACACAAATTAAGATATTTTTGATGAAATCCGATGGTTCAGTGAGGCCTCCATTGACACTTTCAGATGCCCAGACATATTTAAAACAGTCATGTGACTACAATGGTTCAACCTTAAATGTTATGAAGTGATGAGAATACTTTTTGTGTGCCAAAAAAAACTAAATAATAACTTTATTCAACAATTATTCAACTAGACATTGTTGAATAAAGTCCTTATTTGGTTTTTTTGGTGCACAAAAAGTATTCTCGTAAAAGTATTCACTTCATAACATTAAGGTTGAATCATTGTAGTCACATGACTGTTTTAAATATGTCTTTAGTTGCTTTCTGGGCACTGAAAGTGTTAAATGTCTTGCTGCCAATGCAGGCCTCACTGAGCCATCGGATTTTATCAAAAATATCTTAATTTGTATTCTGAAGATGAACGAAGGTTTTACGGGTGTGGAACGACATGAGTGTGAGTAATAAATGACAGAATTTTCATTTTTGGGTGAATTAACCCTTTAATGCAATCCTGACAATCTGTCTGTGATGTTTCTAGTGATCTTATTTATCCTCTTTCTAGCAACAAAAGTTACATATAACCTCAATAATGAACAGTATACATAATGCATGCATCTTGTCTCCAAAAGCTCAGTAAAATCGTGTTCATACGTGTAAAACTTGAAGTTACTTATCTACTTACATGATGCATTTCCTGTATTTTGTGTGTGCAAAACACCCGATTACCTGATAAGACACACTTATAGTGTTGCAAAAAAGCAAGTGTGTCCAGAGCTTTATTTTGAGTTTCAATACTTTGCATTTTAAAATAAACTTCTAAATGTCTGTTCAGTAGTCCCTATGTAACAGAAGACACACTTTAGTAATTGTGGTGCTTCTAATTAAGTTATAAAAAGCATTTGCAAAATATGCATATCCTAGCATATCATCTTTGTACCAAAAAATGCGCAGCACTTTGTTTTACTACCAAATTATATGTAAAATCTACAACCCGAATTCCGAAAATGTTGGGACATTTTTTAAATTTGAATAAAATAACAACTAAAAGACTTTCAAATCACATTAGCCAATATTTTATTCACAATAGAACATAGATAACATGACAAATGTTTAAACTGAGAAATTTTATACTTTTATCCACTAAATGAGCTAATTTCAAATTTAATGCTTGCTACAGGTCTCAAAAATGTTGGCACGGGGGCAACAAATGGCTGAAAAAGCAAGAAATTTTTAAAAGATTCAGCTGGGAGAACATCTAGCAACTAATTAAGTTAATTGATATCAGATCTGTAACATGATCAGCAATAAAAAGGATGTCTTAGAGAGGCAGAGTCTCTCAGAAGTAAAGATGTGCAGAGCTGTGAAAGAGTGCATACAAAGATTGTGGAAAACAATGTTCCTCAACGTCAAATTGCAAATGCTTTGCAAATCTCATCATCTACAGTGCATAACATCATCAAAACATTCAGAGAAACTCGAAAAATCTCTGTGCATAAGGGACAAGGCCGAAGACCTTTATTGGATGCCCGTGATCTTCGGGCCCTCAGACGACACTGCATCATTCATCGGCATGATTGTGTCAATGACATTACTAAATGGGCCCAGTAATACTTCCAGAAACCACTGACAGTAAACACAATCCGCCGTGCCATCTGCAGATGCCAACTAAACCACTGTTGGTAAACACAATCCGCCGTGCCATCTGCAGATGCCAACTAAACCACTGTCGTAAACACAATCCGCCGTGCCATCTGCAGATGCCAACTAAAGCTCATTCATGCAAAAAGGAAGCCATATGTGAACATAGTCCAGAAGCGGTGTCGTGTCCTGTGGGCCAAGACTCATGTGGAAAAGTGTACTATGGTCAGAAGAGTCCAAATTTGACATTCTTGTTGGAAATCACGGACGTCGTGTCCTCCAGGGTAAAGAGGAGGAAGACCTTCCAGCGTGTCATCAGCGTTCAGTTCAAAAGCCAGCATCTCTGATGGTATGGGGGTTGTAATTAATTTAATTTACAGTTGAATGTTTTCCTCGACATCTCAGGATGCATACGGTATGGGCAGCTTGCATGTTTTGGAAGGCACTAAAGGTATATACAGATTTTAGGGGCAACAAATGTTCCCCTTTAGACGACGCCTATTTCAGGGAAGGCCTTATGTATTTCAGCAGGACAATGCAAAACCACATACTGCAGCTATTACAACAGCACTGCTTCGTCGTAGAAGAGTCCGGGTGCTGAATTGGCCGGCCTGCAGTGCAGCTCTTTCACCTATAGAGAAAAATACATCAAAGACTACAAACTCTTCAGCAGCTGGAAATCTATATCAGGCAAGAATGGGACCAAATTCCAACACCTAAACTCCAGAAACTCATAACCTCGATGCCCAGACGTCTTCAAACTGTTTTGAAAAGAAGAGGAGATGCCACACCATGGTAAACATGCCCCCGTCCCAACTATTTTGAGACCTGTAGCAGGCATCAAATTTGAAATGAGTGCATACATTTATAAATTCATAAATTTATGCTCGTTTTGTGCATAAAATTGTAAAATTTCTCAATTTAAACATTTGTTATGTTATCCATGTTCTATTGTCAATACAATATTGGCTTATGTGATTTGAAAGTCTTTTAGTTTTCATTTTATTCAAATTTAAAAAACATCCCGACATTTCCGGAATTCGGGTTGTAATTAATTTAATTTACAGTTGAATGTTTTCCTCGACATCTCAGGATCTTGAGGCACATGTTCCCGCACAAAATGCATGATGGGATATGCTTAGCCTCGAAGTGGTATTCGAGAAAGCGTGAGTTTAGTGTGGCATCTTAAAAACATGGGACGGTCTTGCGCACTTACTGTACTTCCTGTCACTCTCAAGTGACCAAGAGCACAATTGTGGGTATTTGGATAGACCCATATAGTATCCCTGGTTGTTAATCAGTTTGCACACCTATTCCGTTTTATCCTTGATTGTATTCAGGCTTGCCAGGTTTTCACAACAAAACCCGCCCATTCTGAGAATATACAGCAGTTGAATTTAATAGTTGTGGCTCTGTTGTTAATTTTAACCTTTAATATTATATAATGTACAGTAGGCCTACCCAAGAGAGAGGGTTTCCTGTATAGTTTAGCTGGAGAGAAATTATTTTTTCCTTTAGAAATACTGGCATGTACCTGAAATGTTTCCAAATACAGTGTGTGTGTTTGTCCATTAGGGCGTGTTTTCAGCAATACGGTCTGCGATACACAGCTATCATCCCCACCAACATTTTTGGACCCCATGACAACTTCAACATTGAGGACGGTCACGTGATGCCGGGGTTGGTCCACAAGACTTACCTGGCAAAGAGTAAGAGACGTGTTTATCTTTCTGGAAGGATCAGTCACATTCAGAGCGTCCCACGTGTTGGTAAATGTGTGTGTGTTTTGTAGAGGAAGGTAAACCTCTGGAGGTCTGGGGTACAGGTCGCGCCCTGCGGCAGTTCATCTATTCTGTGGATCTGGCCCGTCTGTTTGTTTGGGCTTTGAGGGAGTATGACGAGGTGGAGCCCATCATTGCGTCAGGTACTCGAGCCGTGTTTGACATGATCACACATGTTGGATCTGTTTCATCAGAGCTCAATGGCTGATCAAATATCAAGATCATGTCTCTCTTGTTTCTCTTTGTCTTTGTTTCTTTATCTCTAGTCGGAGAGGAGGAAGAGCAGTCCATAAAAGACGCTGTGGATGCTGTTGTTGAAGGATTTGGGTTTAAAGGAGAAGTTATTGTATCCTTTCACACATAAAGAGAGTCTGCAGTTATTTATGAACATAAAATAAGAAATTTTGCAGAATTTCCAGAGTTTTCCTTTTGGTGTAAACTAACCCTTTCATCCAGAAACCTTAACTAAACACTCTCAGTATGACACTAGTAGATCAGACGGTCAGATCAAGAAAACCGCCAGTAACGCCAAACTACGCAAATACCTGCCAGACTTCAAGTTCACACCATTCAAAGAAGGTGATCAATCTTCACTTCTCTGAAGACCTTCAGTGTTTACTAAATGTTTCTTCAGTAGTAGAAAAAAGTGGTGACCAAAACAAGTATCTTTATAGGTTTTTTTTTTTTTTTTTCAGCCGTCAAGGAGACGTGTGATTGGCTTGCGGCCAATTATGACATTGCCCGTAAATGAAGATCTCCACATTTCATTGGCTGTGGGGAGCATCTCAATGCTGGAAACCAATGACTGATCAAACAACTCTTAATAATTTATAAAAAGATGAAATCATTGAACACTGCCATCTTAGTCCTCTTCTTGGGTTTATTTCATGAAAACAGCACTAAGATGGCAGTGTTTGAGTTCTTTACGTATTTAGGTTTTGTTCGGATTTTTATGTGTGGCCTCTGCTATGTTTGGTGCTGTACATTTTCTTCAGTTTTTTTTATACTGGTCTGTCAATCAGAGTATGTTCTTGGTTTATTGTCTAATGATCTGCACTGTATATTTCAATAATACACTCCTGTTTTAAATGATGTTTAATGTCTTTTTTTCTATACAGAATTTTTGGAATATTTTAAGTATTCCAAGTATTTAAATTCAAACATATCTAGAATGTCTACATGTCATACATGTCTCGCTAGAAATGACAACAGAAGTGGAAAACATTGGTCAAAAACATACATTTACACACAAAATGACCAGAAAATGCTGCGTAACACGAGAATGAACCTCATTGGTTCTTGCTGAAGCTCAAACGTGCTGCGTAACACGAGAATGAACCTCATTGGTTCTTGCAGAAGCTCAAACGTGATGTGTAACACGAGAATGAACCTCATTGGTTCTTGCTGAAGCTCAATCGTGATGCGTAACACGAGAATGAACCTCATTGGTTCTTGCAGAAGCTCAAACGTGATGTGTAACACGAGAATGAACCTCATTGGTTCTTGCTGAAGCTCAATCGTGATGCGTAACACGAGAATGAACCTCATTGGTTCTTGCTGAAGCTCAATCGTGATGCGTAACACCAGAATGAACCTCATTGGTTCTTGCTGAAGCTCAATCGTGATGCGTAACACGAGAATGAACCTCATTGGTTCTTGCTGAAGCTCAAACGTGATGCGTAACACAAGAACGAACCTCATTGGTTCTTGCTGAAGCTCAATCGTGATGCGTAACACGAGAATGAACCTCATTGGTTCTTGCTGAAGCTCAATCGTGATGCGTAACACGAGAATGAACCTCATTGGTTCTTGCTGAAGCTCAATCGTGATGCGTAACACCAGAATGAACCTCATTGGTTCTTGCTGAAGCTCAATCGTGATGCGTAACACAAGAATGAACCTCATTGGTTCTTGCTGAAGGTCAAATGTGATGCGTAACACGAGAATGAACCTCATTGGTTCTTGCTGAAGCTCAAATGTGCTGCGTAACACGAGAATGAACCTCATTGGTTCTTGCTGAAGCTCAAACGTGATGCGTAACACGAGAATGAACCTCACTGGTTCTTGCTGAAGCTCAAATGTGATGCGTAACACGAGAATGAACCTCATTGGTTCTTGCAGAAGCTCAAACGTGCTGCGTAACACAAGAATGAACCTCATTGGTTCTTGCTGAAGCTCAAACGTGCTGCGTAACACGAGAATGAACCTCATGGGTTCTTGCTGAAGCTCAAACGTGCTGCGTAACACAAGAATGAACCTCATTGGTTCTTGCTGAAGGTCAAATGTGATGCGTAACACGAGAATGAACCTCATTGGTTCTTGCAGAAGCTCAAACGTGCTGCGTAACACAAGAATGAACCTCATTGGTTCCTGCTGAAGCTCAAACGTGCTGTGTAACACAAGAATGAACCTCATTGGTTCTTGCTGAAGCTCAATCGTGATGCGTAACACCAGAATGAACCTCACTGGTTCTTGCAGAAGCTCAAACGTGCTGCGTAACACAAGAATGAACCTCATTGGTTCTTGCTGAAGGTCAAATGTGATGCGTAACACGAGAATGAACCTCATTGGTTCTTGCTGAAGCTCAAATGTGCTGCGTAACACGAGAATGAACCTCATTGGTTCTTGCTGAAGCTCAAACGTGCTGCGTAACACAAGAATGAACCTCATTGGTTCCTGCTGAAGCTCAAACGTGCTGTGTAACACGAGAATGAACCTCATTGGTTCTTGCTGAAGGTCAAATGTGATGCGTAACACGAGAATGAACCTCATTGGTTCTTGCAGAAGCTCAAACGTGCTGCGTAACACCAGAATGAACCTCATTGGTTCTTGCTGAAGCTCAAATGTGATGCGTAACACGAGAATGAACCTCATTGGTTCTTGCAGAAGCTCAATCGTGATGCGTAACACCAGAATGAACCTCATTGGTTCTTGCTGAAGCTCAAATGTGATGCGTAACACGAGAATGAACCTCATTGGTTCTTGCAGAAGCTCAAACGTGCTGCGTAACACAAGAATGAACCTCATTGGTTCTTGCTGAAGCTCAATCGTGATGCGTAACACAAGAATGAACCTCATTGGTTCTTGCTGAAGGTCAAATGTGATGCTTAACACGAGAATGAACCTCATTGGTTCTTGCTGAAGCTCAAATGTGCTGCGTAACACGAGAATGAACCTCATTGGTTCTTGCTGAAGCTCAAACGTGCTGCGTAACGCGAGAATGAACCTCATTGGTTCTTGCTGAAGCTCAATCGTGCTGTGTAACACGAGAATGAACCACGTTGGTTCTTGCTGAAGCTCAAATGTGCTGCGTAACACCAGAATGAACCTCATTGGTTCTTGCAGAAGCTCAAACGTGCTGCGTAACACAAGAATGAACCTCATTGGTTCTTGCAGAAGCTCAAACGTGCTGTGTAACACGAGAATGAACCTCATTGGTTGTTGCAGAAGCTCAAACGTGCTGCGTAACACGAGAATAAACCTCATTGGTTCTTGCAGAAGCTCAAACCTGCTGCGTAACACGAGAATGAACCTCATTGGTTCTTGCAGAAGCTCAAACGTGATGCGTAACACGAGAATGAACCTCATTGGTTCTTGCAGAAGCTCAAACGTGCTGCGTAACATGAGAATGAACCTCATTGGTTCTTGTTGAAGCTCAAATGTGCTGCGTAACACGAGAATGAACCTCATTGGTTCTTGCAGAAGCTCAAACGTGCTGCGTAACACAAGAATGAACCTCATTGGTTCTTGCAGAAGCTCAAACGTGCTGCGTAACACGAGAATGAACCTCATTGGTTCTTGCAGAAGCTCAAACGTGCTGCGTAACACGAGAATGAACCTCATTGGTTCTTGCAGAAGCTCAAACGTGCTGCGTAACATGAGAATGAACCTCATTGGTTCTTCTTGAAGCTCAAATGTGCTGCGTAACACGAGAATGAACCTCATTGGTTCTTGCAGAAGCTCAATCGTGATGCGTAACACAAGAATGAACCTCATTGGTTCTTGCAGAAGCTCAAACGTGCTGTGTAACACGAGAATGAACCTCATTGGTTCTTGCAGAAGCTCAAACGTGCTGCGTAACACTAGAATGAACCTCATTGGTTCTTGCAGAAGCTCAAACGTGCTGCGTAACACGAGAATGAACCTCATTGGTTCTTGCAGAAGCTCAAACGTGCTGCGTAACACGAGAATGAACCTCATTGGTTCTTGCAGAAGCTCAAACGTGCTGCGTAACATGAGAATGAACCTCATTGGTTCTTGTTGAAGCTCAAACGTGCTGCGTAACACGAGAATGAACCTCATTGGTTGTTGCAGAAGCTCAAACGTGCTGCGTAACACGAGAATAAACCTCATTGGTTCTTGCAGAAGCTCAAACCTGCTGCGTAACACGAGAATGAACCTCATTGGTTCTTGCAGAAGCTCAAACGTGATGCGTAACATGAGAATGAACCTCATTGGTTCTTGTTGAAGCTCAAACGTGCTGCGTAACACGAGAATGAACCTCATTGGTTCTTGCAGAAGCTCAAACGTGCTGCGTAACACAAGAATGAACCTCATTGGTTCTTGCAGAAGCTCAAACGTGCTGCGTAACACGAGAATGAACCTCATTGGTTCTTGCAGAAGCTCAAACGTGCTGCGTAACACGAGAATGAACCTCATTGGTTCTTGCAGAAGCTCAAACGTGCTGCGTAACACGAGAATGAACCTCATTGGTTCTTGTTGAAGCTCAAATGTGCTGCGTAACACGAGAATGAACCTCATTGGTTCTTGCAGAAGCTCAAACGTGCTGCGTAACACGAGAATGAACCTCATTGGTTCTTGCAGAAGCTCAAACGTGCTGCGTAACACGAGAATGAACCTCATTGGTTCTTGCAGAAGCTCAAACGTGCTGCGTAACACGAGAATGAACCTCATTGGTTCTTGCAGAAGCTCAAACGTGCTGCGTAACACGAGAATGAACCTCATTGGTTCTTGTTGAAGCTCAAATGTGCTGCGTAACACGAGAATGAACCTCATTGGTTCTTGCAGAAGCTCAAACGTGCTGCGTAACACAAGAATGAACCTCATTGGTTCTTGCAGAAGCTCAAACGTGCTGTGTAACACGAGAATGAACCTCATTGGTTCTTGCAGAAGCTCAAACGTGCTGCGTAACACGAGAATGAACCTCATTGGTTCTTGCAGAAGCTCAAATGTGCTGCGTAACATGAGAATGAACCTCATTGGTTCTTGCTGAAGCTCAAACGTGCTGCGTAACACGAGAATGAACCTCATTGGTTCTTGCAGAAGCTCAAACGTGCTGCGTAACACGAGAATGAACCTCATTGGTTCTTGCAGAAGCTCAAACGTGCTGCGTAACACGAGAATGAACCTCATTGGTTCTTGCAGAAGCTCAAACGTGCTGCGTAACACGAGAATGAACCTCATTGGTTCTTGCAGAAGCTCAAACGTGATGCGTAACACGAGAATGAACCTCATTGGTTCTTGCAGAAGCTCAAACGTGATGCGTAACACGAGAATGAACCTCATTGGTTCTTGCAGAAGCTCAAACGTGCTGCGTAACACGAGAATGAACCTCATTGGTTCTTGTTGAAGCTCAAACGTGCTGCGTAACACGAGAATGAACCTCATTGGTTCTTGCAGAAGCTCAAACGTGCTGCGTAACATGAGAATGAACCTCATTGGTTCTTGCAGAAGCTCAAATGTGCTGCGTAACACGAGAATGAACCTCATTGGTTCTTGCAGAAGCTCAAACGTGCTGCGTAACACGAGAATGAACCTCATTGGTTCTTGCAGAAGCTCAAACGTGCTGCGTAACACGAGAATGAACCTCATTGGTTCTTGCAGAAGCTCAAACGTGCTGCGTAACATGAGAATGAACCTCATTGGTTCTTGCAGAAGCTCAAACGTGATGCGTAACACGAGAATGAACCTCATTGGTTCTTGCAGAAGCTCAAACGTGCTGCGTAACACAAGAATGAACCTCATTGGTTCTTGCAGAAGCTCAAACGTGCTGCGTAACACGAGAATGAACCTCATTGGTTCTTGCAGAAGCTCAAACGTGCTGCGTAACATGAGAATGAACCTCATTGGTTCTTGTTGAAGCTCAAATGTGCTGCGTAACACGAGAATGAACCTCATTGGTTCTTGCAGAAGCTCAAACGTGCTGCGTAACACGAGAATGAACCTCATTGGTTCTTGCAGAAGCTCAAACGTGCTGCGTAACACGAGAATGAACCTCATTGGTTCTTGCTGAAGCTCAAACGTGCTGCGTAACACGAGAATGAACCTCATTGGTTCTTGCTGAAGCTCAAACGTGCTGCGTAACACGAGAATGAACCTCATTGGTTCTTGCTGAAGCTCAAACGTGCTGCGTAACACGAGAATGAACCTCATTGGTTCTTGCAGAAGCTCAAACGTGCTGCGTAACACGAGAATGAACCTCATTGGTTCTTGCAGAAGCTCAAACGTGATGCGTAACACGAGAATGAACCTCATTGGTTCTTGCAGAAGCTCAAACGTGCTGCGTAACACGAGAATGAACCTCATTGGTTCTTGCAGAAGCTCAAACGTGCTGCGTAACACAAGAATGAACCTCATTGGTTCTTGCTGAAGCTCAAACGTGCTGCGTAACACAAAAATGAACCTCATTGGTTCTTGCAGAAGCTCAAACGTGCTGCGTAACACGAGAATGAACCTCATTGGTTCTTGCAGAAGCTCAAACGTGCTGCGTAACACGAGAATGAACCTCATTGGTTCTTGCAGAAGCTCAAACGTGCTGCGTAACACGAGAATGAACCTCATTGGTTCTTGCAGAAGCTCAAACGTGCTGCGTAACACGAGAATGAACCTCATTGGTTCTTGCTGAAGCTCAAACGTGCTGCGTAACATGAGAATGAACCTCATTGGTTCTTGCAGAAGCTCAAACGTGCTGCGTAACACGAGAATGAACCTCATTGGTTCTTGCAGAAGCTCAAACGTGATGCGTAACACGAGAATGAACCTCATTGGTTCTTGCAGAAGCTCAAACGTGCTGCGTAACACGAGAATGAACCTCATTGGTTCTTGCAGAAGCTCAAACGTGCTGCGTAACACGAGAATGAACCTCATTGGTTCTTGCAGAAGCTCAAACGTGCTGCGTAACACGAGAATGAACCTCATTGGTTCTTGCAGAAGCTCAAACGTGCTGCGTAACACGAGAATGAACCTCATTGGTTCTTGCAGAAGCTCAAACGTGCTGCGTAACACGAGAATGAACCTCATTGGTTCTTGCAGAAGCTCAAACGTGCTGCGTAACACGAGAATGAACCTCATTGGTTCTTGCAGAAGCTCAAACGTGCTGCGTAACACGAGAATGAACCTCATTGGTTCTTGCAGAAGCTCAAACGTGCTGCGTAACATGAGAATGAACCTCATTGGTTCTTGCTGAAGCTCAAACGTGCTGCGTAACACGAGAATGAACCTCATTGGTTCTTGCTGAAGCTCAAACGTGCTGCGTAACACAAGAATGAACCTCATTGGTTCTTGCAGAAGCTCAAACGTGCTGCGTAACACGAGAATGAACCTCATTGGTTCTTGCAGAAGCTCAAACGTGCTGCGTAACACGAGAATGAACCTCATTGGTTCTTGCTGAAGCTCAAACGTGCTGCGTAACACAAGAATGAACCTCATTGGTTCTTGCTGAAGCTCAAACGTGCTGCGTAACACGAGAATGAACCTCATTGGTTCTTGCTGAAGCTCAAACGTGCTGCGTAACACGAGAATGAACCTCATTGGTTCTTGCAGAAGCTCAAACGTGCTGCGTAACACGAGAATGAACCTCATTGGTTCTTGCAGAAGCTCAAACGTGCTGCGTAACACGAGAATGAACCTCATTGGTTCTTGCTGAAGCTCAAACGTGCTGCGTAACACAAGAATGAACCTCATTGGTTCTTGCAGAAGCTCAAACGTGCTGCGTAACACGAGAATGAACCTCATTGGTTCTTGCAGAAGCTCAAACGTGCTGCGTAACACGAGAATGAACCTCATTGGTTCTTGCTGAAGCTCAAACGTGCTGCGTAACACAAGAATGAACCTCATTGGTTCTTGCAGAAGCTCAAACGTGCTGCGTAACACGAGAATGAACCTCATTGGTTCTTGCAGAAGCTCAAACGTGCTGCGTAACACGAGAATGAACCTCATTGGTTCTTGCAGAAGCTCAAACGTGCTGCGTAACACGAGAATGAACCTCATTGGTTCTTGCTGAAGCTCAAACGTGCTGCGTAACATGAGAATGAACCTCATTGGTTCTTGCTGAAGCTCAAACGTGCTGCGTAACACGAGAATGAACCTCATTGGTTCTTGCAGAAGCTCAAACGTGCTGCGTAACACGAGAATGAACCTCATTGGTTCTTGCAGAAGCTCAAACGTGCTGCGTAACACGAGAATGAACCTCATTGGTTCTTGCAGAAGCTCAAACGTGCTGCGTAACACGAGAATGAACCTCATTGGTTCTTGCAGAAGCTCAAATGTGCTGCGTAACACGAGAATGAACCTCATTGGTTCTTGCTGAAGCTCAAACGTGCTGCGTAACACGAGAATGAACCTCATTGGTTCTTGCAGAAGCTCAAACGTGCTGCGTAACACGAGAATGAACCTCATTGGTTCTTGCAGAAGCTCAAATGTGCTGCGTAACACGAGAATGAACCTCATTGGTTCTTGCTGAAGCTCAAACGTGCTGCGTAACACGAGAATGAACCTCATTGGTTCTTGCAGAAGCTCAAACGTGCTGCGTAACACGAGAATGAACCTCATTGGTTCTTGTTGAAGCTCAAACGTGCTGCGTAACACGAGAATGAACCTCATTGGTTCTTGCTGAAGCTCAAATGTGCTGCGTAACACGAGAATGAACCTCATTGGTTCTTGCAGAAGCTCAAACGTGCTGCGTAACACGAGAATGAACCTCATTGGTTCTTGCTGAAGCTCAAACGTGCTGCGTAACACGAGAATGAACCTCATTGGTTCTTGCAGAAGCTCAAACGTGCTGCGTAACACGAGAATGAACCTCATTGGTTCTTGCAGAAGCTCAAACGTGCTGCGTAACACGAGAATGAACCTCATTGGTTCTTGCTGAAGCTCAAACGTGCTGCGTAACACGAGAATGAACCTCATTGGTTCTTGCAGAAGCTCAAACGTGCTGCGTAACACGAGAATGAACCTCATTGGTTCTTGCTGAAGCTCAAACGTGCTGCGTAACACGAGAATGAACCTCATTGGTTCTTGCAGAAGCTCAAACGTGCTGCGTAACACGAGAATGAACCTCATTGGTTCTTGCAGAAGCTCAAACGTGCTGCGTAACACGAGAATGAACCTCATTGGTTCTTGCTGAAGCTCAAATGTGCTGCGTAACACGAGAATGAACCTCATTGGTTCTTGCAGAAGCTCAAACGTGCTGCGTAACACGAGAATGAACCTCATTGGTTCTTGCTGAAGCTCAAACGTGCTGCGTAACACGAGAATGAACCTCATTGGTTCTTGCAGAAGCTCAAACGTGCTGCGTAACACGAGAATGAACCTCATTGGTTCTTGCAGAAGCTCAAACGTGCTGCGTAACACGAGAATGAACCTCATTGGTTCTTGCAGAAGCTCAAACGTGCTGCGTAACACGAGAATGAACCTCATTGGTTCTTGCAGAAGCTCAAACGTGCTGCGTAACACGAGAATGAACCTCATTGGTTCTTGCAGAAGCTCAAACGTGCTGCGTAACACGAGAATGAACCTCATTGGTTCTTGCTGAAGCTCAAACGTGCTGCGTAACACGAGAATGAACCTCATTGGTTCTTGCTGAAGCTCAAACGTGCTGCGTAACACGAGAATGAACCTCATTGGTTCTTGCAGAAGCTCAAACGTGCTGCGTAACACGAGAATGAACCTCATTGGTTCTTGCAGAAGCTCAAACGTGCTGCGTAACACGAGAATGAACCTCATTGGTTCTTGCAGAAGCTCAAATGTGCTGCGTAACACGAGAATGAACCTCATTGGTTCTTGCAGAAGCTCAAATGTGCTGCGTAACACGAGAATGAACCTCATTGGTTCTTGCTGAAGCTCAAACGTGCTGCGTAACACGAGAATGAACCTCATTGGTTCTTGCTGAAGCTCAAACGTGCTGCGTAACACGAGAATGAACCTCATTGGTTCTTGCAGAAGCTCAAACGTGCTGCGTAACACGAGAATGAACCTCATTGGTTCTTGCTGAAGCTCAAATGTGCTGCGTAACACGAGAATGAACCTCATTGGTTCTTGCAGAAGCTCAAACGTGCTGCGTAACACGAGAATGAACCTCATTGGTTCTTGCTGAAGCTCAAACGTGCTGCGTAACACGAGAATGAACCTCATTGGTTCTTGCTGAAGCTCAAACGTGCTGCGTAACACGAGAATGAACCTCATTGGTTCTTGCTGAAGCTCAAACGTGCTGCGTAACACGAGAATGAACCTCATTGGTTCTTGCTGAAGCTCAAACGTGCTGCGTAACACAAGAATGAACCTCATTGGTTCTTGCAGAAGCTCAAACGTGCTGCGTAACACGAGAATGAACCTCATTGGTTCTTGCAGAAGCTCAAACGTGCTGCGTAACACGAGAATGAACCTCATTGGTTCTTGCAGAAGCTCAAACGTGCTGCGTAACACGAGAATGAACCTCATTGGTTCTTGCAGAAGCTCAAACGTGCTGCGTAACACGAGAATGAACCTCATTGGTTCTTGCTGAAGCTCAAACGTGCTGCGTAACACGAGAATGAACCTCATTGGTTCTTGCTGAAGCTCAAACGTGCTGCGTAACACAAGAATGAACCTCATTGGTTCTTGCAGAAGCTCAAACGTGCTGCGTAACACGAGAATGAACCTCATTGGTTCTTGCAGAAGCTCAAACGTGCTGCGTAACACGAGAATGAACCTCATTGGTTCTTGCAGAAGCTCAAACGTGCTGCGTAACACGAGAATGAACCTCATTGGTTCTTGCAGAAGCTCAAACATGCTGCGTAACACGAGAATGAACCTCATTGGTTCTTGCTGAAGCTCAAACGTGCTGCGTAACACGAGAATGTAAACCTACTACAAAAGGTTTACATGCTTCAAAGGTCAAAAAACACTTTCATTTTCTGATAATATTCATTGCACATTTTCCAGTGATTCTCAAACAACTCATTTGAAGATTCAGTCTCTCCGAGAGCTGCTCTGCTCTAATTGGCCAGGTGGCACAGTCTGTTGTGATTGGTCTACCACTTACAGCGTCTGTCGGAAAAGAAACGCCCATTACCATAACTGAACTTCAGCTGCGGAGACTTCCTAAAGCTCCTAAAGACAATAACAATGGTGTCAATTATCAATTCAAATGCAAGTCTGATGATGAAACATTGGAAGAACTAGTTATTCAACATCACAAGGATGTCTTGAGTAGGACGTTTCTCAGTTGTAAGTTTTTACTCAGTTTGCCATAAAATATGAGTCATTGCAACTGTAATTCCTCTTCATCAGCATTAACTGATGTTTGCATTGTAGGGGAATTTACAGTTAAGACCCAAAGACCAGATATGATGAATGAAGACCCGGAGGCAGAGATGAAAAAATAAATTGAAGGAAAATTTACTGATGAATACTTTGCAGTTTCATTAGCAGAAGGGACTCACAGGGAGTTCGTAAGCCGACTCCTGTACATTCACATTTCCACAGCAATTATACCTTACACAAGTCACTAAACTACATCATAACTTCAGGACTGATAGGCAGAAACACATCTCCATGGTTTAGGCACGAAGCGACCAAGGTCACAGATATGCATTTCTGTGCACTAGTTTGTCTACCTCTCCAAAACAGGGTCTGTGAAAAAAATTCTAGCACAGATACACAGCAACTTCAAGGTTGAAGTTGTTGAGTTCTAGCTCTAATCAGGAACTTTCCCAAAACATACAGATAAGTTGTACTCTCAGCGAAAGGTTCAGACAGTATTCATCATGATTCTCTAGTGTTTGAAGATGAAAAGGAAAATAAATGCTTTAAATGCCCCTTTTCACAAGATGTAATATCAGTCTCTGGTGTCTCCAGAATGTGTGTGTGACGTTTCAGCTCAAAATCCCCCACAGATCATTTATTATAGCTTGTCAAATTTGCCCCTATTCGGGTGTATGCAAAAACACTCAGTTTTTGTGTGTGTCCCTTTAAATGCAAATGAGCTGCTGCTCCCGCCCCCTTTCCAGAAGAGGGCGGAGCTTTAACAGCTCAACAACAACAAAGCTGGAGAATCTCACGCAGCCAAAATGAGGAAAGTGTTCAGCCTTACATTGTTCAAACCGGAGTCGACACTGATGGAGAGACTCAGGAAGAAGTTACAACTTTTAGACGTTTCTGAATGGTTAGTGGATAAATTGATGTAGTTGCTGTGGAGTTGATTCAACTCATCCACTAGCATGTGCCGTCATGTTCATCTTTTGTGCAAATCCAGCGTTGAATTGACGCTGCCATATTTCTCCTTTCAACCCAAATTTGGGCCAAATATGGACAAACCCAGCCGTTGGGTTAAAAACTTAATTAGAAAATTTAACCCAACGGCTGGGTTTGTCCATATTTGGCCCAAATTTGGGTTGAAGCATGGCTTATCTTGAAAAACAAAGACAATTTGATGTTTGTCGTAGGAGAAGTCACATTGCAGGACTGTGCGGCAAATCTTCGGACACTGCCAGAATTTCGTTGATCGCAACGGTCATAATCGGCTGTCAGTGAACATGTCAAACTCACTCACTTATTAAGACAGTGACTTGCTGCCACCTACTGGCAGTTTAGTTTCATATTTACAGTACATTTATTTAAAAAGTTAAAATGAGAAAAAATTCCATATTTAAATATTGAATTAAAAATTATGTAGACAAATTGTAAATGCTGTGTAAATATATTAATGCCACTTCTCATTCTGTCACCTCTTTATTGCAAAGATGGATTTTGTTGATAATGATTTCATTCTATGTTGAATCACACTTTGGCAGTTGTATTTTTTATGTCTGCTGGAAATAAAAAGGAAGCGGCGAAAAAAGAAGGGAAAAGTATGCAGTCAAAATAATGCCGCATATATACGCAAAAATAATAATAATAATATGTTTTGCAAACGAAAATTAAAGTATTGAGGAAAATAAATGTGCTTTTTGCAAACAAAAATAATTGCAAAAGAAAATAAAGTATTGGGAGACAAAAATGAAGTTTTGCAAAGAAAAATAAAGAATTGCAAAACATAAATGAAAAGCAATGATTTTGCAATACATATTTTCCATGGTCATATCTATTAATTTATTGGCAACGCTTCTGTGCGCTGGCGTCCTCCCACAGGTTAAGAGATTTTAAACAAACACTGTTAATACATGTGCAGTTAACCAAATGAAACAATACACATTTTAATGCTATAAAAGTGTACACATCGAGAGAAATAAATGCCAGATGTTCATGGTAACAACTTCTTTAACTTGAGCAAACACTGCTATTACACATATACATTTGTTAATAAAACGAAAACATGCATGTTTTAATGCTATTGAATAAAAAGAAGCGATCCACTCGCAAGCCTCTGCTCATCATGACAGTCCCTGGATCAGTGAGCTGCGTCTCGGGCCGATGACGTCACTTCCAGGGAGGCATCTTGTACACGCCCCCGTCCCATGACTCCACCCCCCACATCAAAACAGTGCCACAAAGCGAGACGCGCAGAAAATGAAGCGCAAAGGGAAAACGGCATCGCAAGCTCAAACTAGACTGACACGCAAAATAAAAGCAGCGTTGCAAATAAATTAATAGATATGACCATGGAAAATATGTATTGCAAAATCATTGCTTGCAAAATTGCAAAATTATATGTGCGGCATTATTTAGTATATGGAAGCCCGTTTCCGCCACTAAAAAACATTAAAAAAATGAAATGAAAGAAATGAATTGCGACTTTTTATCTCAGAATTCTGACTTTTTAACTCGCAATTGCGTGATATTAAGTCAGAATTCTGAGATATAAAGTCGCAATTGCGAGTTATAAAGTCAGAATTCTGAGATATAAAGTCAGAATTGCGAGTTATAAAGTCAGAATTGCGAGTTATAAAGTCAGAATTGCGAGTTATAAAGTCAGAATTGCGAGTTATAAAGTTGCAATTGCGAGATATAAAGTCAGAATTGTGAGATATAAAGTCAGAATTGTGAGTTATAAAGTCGCAATTGCGAGATATAAAGTCAGAATTGCGAGATATAAAGTCAGAATTGCGTGACAAATTCAGAATTGCGAGTTATAAAGTCAGAATTGTGAGTTATAAAGTCGCAATTGCGAGATATAAAGTCAGAATTGTGAGATATAAAGTCAGAATTGCGTGACAAATTCAGAATTGCGAGTTATAAAGTCAGAATTGTGAGTTATAAAGTCAGAATTGCGAGATATAAAGTCAGAATAGCGAGTTATAAAGTCAGAATTGCGAGTTATAAAGTCAGAATTGCGAGATATAAAGTTAGAATTGCGAGATATAAAGTCAGAATAGCGAGTTATAAAGTCAGAATTGTGAGATATAGTCAGAATTGCGATTTATAAAGTCAGAATTGCGAGATATAAAGTCAGAATTGCGAGTTATAAAGTCAGAATTGCGAGATATAAAGTCAGAATTGCGAGATATAAAGTCAGAATTGCGAGATATAGTCAGAATTGCGAGTTATAAAGTCAGAATTGCGAGATATAAAGTCAGAACTGCGAGATATAAAGTCAGAACTCGAGATATAAAGTCAGAATTGCGAGATATAAAGTCAGAATTGCGAGTTATAAAATCAGAATTGCGAGATATAAAGTCAGAATTGCGAGATATAAAGTCAGAATTGCGAGTTATAAAGTCAGAATTGCGAGTTATAAAGTCGCAATTGCGAGATATAAAGTCAGAATTGCGAGATATAAAGTCAGAATTGCGAGTTATAAAGTCGCAATTGCGAGATATAAAGTCAGAATTGCGAGATATAGTCAGAATTGCGAGTTATAAAGTCAGAATTGCGAGATATAAAGTCAGAACTGCGAGATATAAAGTCAGAACTGCGAGATATAAAGTCAGAATTGCGAGATATAAAGTCAGAATTGCGAGTTATAAAATCAGAATTGCGAGATATAAAGTCAGAATTGCGAGATATAAAGTCAGAATTGCGAGTTATAAAGTCAGAATTGCGAGTTATAAAGTCGCAATTGCGAGATATAAAGTCAGAATTGCGAGATATAAAGTCAGAATTGCGAGTTATAAAGTCGCAATTGCGAGATATAAAGTCAGAATTGCGAGTTATAAAGTCAGAATTGCGAGTTATAAAGTCAGAATTGTGAGTTATAAAGTTGCAATTGCAAGATATAAAGTCAGAATTGCGAGTTATAAAGTCAGAATTGCGAGATATAAAGTCAGAATTGCGAGATATAAAGTCAGAATTGCGAGATATAAATTCAGAATTCTGAGATATAAAGTCGCAATTCATCTTTTTTTTTTTTTTTTTTTTTTTGGCGGAAATGGGCTTCCATAGGCTTCCATAATTTTGACTCCATACTTTTACTAAAGTAAATCATCCAAGTAAAAAAAAAAAAAAAAAAAAACTTTTAGATCTGTAATGAATATTGATGGGACATTGTGTGTCTAGAAAACTAATTTTAGCCCTTAGATTTAAAGACTTTTTCATAAAGTGTGTTCAGACTGTACTGATTTATGTTTATAAATCCATTGATCCAGCCCAGCAGGTGTCAGTGTATCTCCTGTTGTTTCTTATATGCAAGTAAAGAAGAAAATGTTATCCATATGACACGAGTTTATCATTTAAACACTGATCTGATTCACACGGAGTTGCTTGAACAATGAATCTTTCAGAGAGTTCAGTCAGAAGCAGTGATTCACCAGCGATTCAAACCGTGAGTAGTTGTTGTTAACCTCGTGATTGAATGTTTTTGGTGAACATATGGCAGCAGCATCACATAACACCATAGTTAATGTGTTTGTTTTGAGTTCAGGATGTGTGTCAGCTGAAGATCGGATTCATCGGAGCGGGAAACATGGCGTTTGGAATCGCGCAGGGCATCATCGCGTCAGGTGCACATTGGGTTTAAGTGCATTATTTGTGCATTTATTATAAGTCTCGCTGACTTCCCTCAGTGTCGTTGACTCGGATGTTAGTCATTGCTTACGTTGCACGAGTGCCCTCTACTGGCGGAACTGGAACGTTAATTTTTTTTTCCTTGCAAAACTGTTTAATGCATCATTCTACATGTATATAGATGTGTTTGGGTTATTTTAGATATTTAAAATATATATATATATATATATCTATATATATATATGAGTCATTCCATGAAACTGGTACGATTTAGACTTACACATTTTTAGTTTTTTTTAGGTTTTTTTTTTTTTTTTTTTTTTTTTTCAAAATGTATTATTTTTCTGAACACCCCACAACATTAATGATATATTTAACTTCCAGAAAAACACATTTTCCCATCTCATGCATCAAATCCCTATTATTGTTGGTCATTATTTTAAGTTATGGACACTATGGGAGCTCTCTGAATATTATTATAAAATGTATTTGTGATAAAATCAACATTTTCCAATCAATCAGATGACCCTCACACTAATTCAGTCATTGCAAATATAAAAGTGACATAAAATCTCACACTTTTGCTACTAAAGCCTGAAATGGACACTTTTTGTGACAGAAAATCATCATTTCTGATCAAAGACTTCAGAATTTGAACTAAATCAGTTTTCTTATGATTGATCTGAACATTTCAGACAGAGTTCAACTAACTTTAAATCACTTCTTCATAAACTCGAAAAAATAATAATGATAAAAATGTAGGTGTGACGGGGTTGAGATTTTTTGGCCACTGCTCTAAATCTAGTGAATAAATGGAGATCACATGACATGCGTGATATTAAGAAATCATGAATAATGTTGATCATTTTCACAAGTAATAGTTTTCTATCTTTAATTGATGTAACGAGTCGTTAAGCTCGACAAACACAATTTCACAACATCATTTAGTTATAATTATTAAAGAAGGTGCTAACTCGCCTGTGTCTGCTCACAATGATGTCACTTCCTATTAATGATGTCACATAAGTGTCAGTTCATTATGGTTTGTGTAACGGGGTCGAGGGGTTACTGAGGTACGGAACGAAATCATGTGATTTTAATGAAAAAACATTACCAGCAAAAAAGCACAGATGGATATTTATGGGAATGGCAAAATGAAGGACTTTTTCCTCATTTTATTATTCATATCCCAAGAACACTTTCATAGAAGGCCTCGAGGGACGTGACAAAATCAACTGAAAAAACTAAATAATTTCTAATATGAAGATAAAATGTATGTCATGTTTTTAAACATTATTTAAGGAGACGTTTCAATTAATACAGAAAGCTTTTAAAAATATATTTTGGTGACCCAATAAATAAAATACACAATTTGAGGGAAAAAGTTTTTTATTGGGAAATTTCTGTGGTTTTGTTGACATGTTCTACTGTTTTCTGTGCTGTAGGGAAGATTCCACCTTCTAATATCATCATTAGCGCTCCGTCCACGAACAACCTTCCTCGCTTTCAGGTACGACCTGTGACGTTATTAAAGGGTAGTTCACCCAAAAGTGAAAATAATGTAATTTATTACTCTCCCTCATGTCATTTCACACCTGTAAGACCTTCGTTCATCTTCAGAACACAAATTAAGATATTTTTGATGAAATCCGATGGCTCAGTGAGGCCTGCATAGCCAGCAATGACATTTCCTCTCTCAAGATCCATTAATGTACTAAAAACATATTTAAATCAGTTCATGTGAGTACAGTGGTTCAATATTAATATTATAAAGCCACGAGAATATTTTTGGTGCTCCAAAAAAATGAAATAACGACTTATGAATGATGGCTGATTTCAAAACACTGCTTCAGGAAGCTTCGGAGCGTTATGAATCTTTTGTGTCGAATCATGATTCGAATCGCGTGTCGCCGCCAAACTGCTGAAATCACGTGACTTTGGCGCTCCGAACCGCTGATTCAATACACTGATTCATTATGCTCTGAAGCTTCCTGAAGCAGTGTTTTGAAATCATCCATCACCATATAAGTTGTTATTTCATTTTTTTGGCGCACCAAAAATATTCTCATCTCTTTATAATATTAATATTAAACCACTGCACTCACATGACCTGATTTAGATGTGTTTTTACTACATTAATGGATCTTGAGAGAGGAAATGTCATTGCTGGCTATGCAGGCCTCATCGGATTTCATCAAAAATACCTTAATTTGTGTTCTGAAGATGAATGAAGGTCTTAAAGGTGTGGAACGACATGTGAGCCATAAATGACAGAACTTTCATTTTTAGGTGAACTAACCCTTTAACATTTTAATTATAAAGATTATTTATTGATTAATTTTTAAATTATTAAAGTCAAGAAATGTTATGGTCGTATTTCACCTTAAAACTAAGATAATGTAAATATTTTATTATATTATGCATACAAATGTTGTTTAAAATTAATAAAAAAATATTTTTTAGTTTTAAAATAAAAAAATATTTTGCATAAAGCTTTTTCCATTGAACCGTTTTATTTTTTTGCATTGTTACATTACATATGCATATTAATTGTGATAAACCGAAAATTGTTAATAAATTGATTATAATTGTGTGATTTCATAACACTAGTACAAATGAGTTTTTTGTTGATTTTGGGGTGAAATATGACCCAGATGCTTCTTCATGAGATTCACCTGCTTGCTAAGTACATACACACACCTGGATTCCGCAAATAAGCCAGTAACGTGTAAAAGTTTTTCCCAGTAACTCCTGCAGTACCATGACCGGTTTGTTCTCACAGGAAAGAGGCGTCTCTGTCACTCACTCGAATGAGGAGGTTGTCGAACGCTCTCGGTTGGTGTTTCTGGCCGTCAAACCTCACCTCGTTCCAAAGGTTCTGAACGGAATCTCCCGGAATGTCACTCAGGAACACATCATCGTTTCCATGGCAGCTGGAATCACTCTAGAAACACTTGAGGAGGTGAGGATTTATCATTACACAAGTCTTAATGGACACATTTTTCTAACATCTGAGAACATCAGATATCATTTTGCTGTGTGTCTCTCTAGCTGTTGCCTGCTGGGACACGTGTGGTTCGTATGATGCCAAATCTTCCCTGTGTGCTCCTGGAAGGTGCGCTGCTCCTCGCCTCAGGCTCGTGTGCCGGAGAGGAGGAGGAGACTCTCCTGAAGACCCTCCTCAGCCCGTGTGGATTGGTGGAGGCGGGGCCTGAGCCCTGGATTGACGCCCACACGGGCTTGAGTGGCAGCGGCGTTGCGTTTGTGAGCGTTACCTGTATTTTCTGTAAATTACACACAAATTACTTGAATGAAGTATGCAGGGGTTTTCAAACTGAGGTCTGGGGAAACATTTAGAGTAATATTGTAAAAAAAAAAAAAAAAAAAAAAAAATATATATATATATATATATATATATATATATATATATATATATATATATATATATATATATATATATATATATAATGTAAATGTTAATATAAATAAATAAATTTAATTACATAGAATCTAACAGTACAGTATTATAGCGAGTAGAAAAAATATATAATATATATAACGTAACATAATAGAAATAAAATATTCAATATTTTCCAAATAATATTTTACATATATTTATAATATTGATTTTCCACAATGTAATTGGGGTTATTTAGGAAATTTAGAGTAAAACCCTAAAATAAAAAAATAACACTCAACTAAATAAATCCAATAATTAAAATAAACAAACAAATAAATACATTTAAATAAGTAAATAAATAAATAATCTAACTATTGTGTGTAGAAAAACTATTTTATATTTTACACATTTATAATATTAATATAAATTTTTTGCTAGGGAATTTAGAGTAAAATGGTAAAATAAATAAATATATAAAATAAAATTAATCATTAAAACTAATAAATTTAAATAAATAAATAATAAAAACAAACTGACAAATAAATACATTTAAATAAATAAAAAATAACATCAAACTAAATAAATCAATAATTAAAATAAACAAACAAATAAATACATTTAAATAAGTAAATAAATAAATAATCTAACTATTGAGGGTAGAAAAACATGTAATAATGTAATTTAATAGAAATGAAATATTTTCCAAATAATATTTTACACATTTTATAATATTAATATAAATTGCTTGCTAGGGAATTTAGAGTAAAATGGTAAAATAAATAAATATATAAAATTTAATTAATCATTTAAATAAATAAATAATAAAAACAAACTGACAAATAAATACATTTAAATAAATAAAAAATAACATCAAACCAAATAAATCATTAAAATAAATAAATATGTTTAAATAAAAGAATAAATAATCTAACAGTACAGTACTATTGTGGGTAAAGAAAAAAATAAAATAATGAAACATAATTGAAATCAAATATTTTCCAAATAATATTTTACACGCTAAAAAATAATTTATATTTATTTAATTCTTATTATGTTACATTGTTACAGTTTTGCCTGCTCACTATAGTACTGTACTGTTAGATTATTAATATTTCTTACTTTAAATTGATTTCAATCATTTATTTATTTATAAATAAAATAATAATAAAACTCACAGTATAAATTGGGTCTTTATACATTTATAAAGAATTCTAGGGGTCCAAGGAAAATAATAAATAACACTAAAATTAAACTAAAACAAATGATTGAAATAAATTTGTACAAAATTGTAACAATGTAACATAAAAGAATTGAAATATTTTCCTAATAATATTTTACACATATTTATAATATCAATTTTGCACTCTATAAATTTGCTCTTTATTCATGAAAATATATAGCTGTCTTTTAAATGTTCTCATTCTCACATGAGGATGATCATGTTTGGCAGTCAAACCTCTGATCTGGAGTCAGTCCCGTGATTGCAATATAAACCATATAGGTCTGTGAATATTCTGCTCAACATTAGCTCCTGATCTTCATAAAGTTCAGTTTTTGTATAGTGATTCTCTGTTTCTGAAGCCGTCTGATGGCTGTGCTCCGTCTCACAGGTGTATGTCTTTGCGGAGGCGCTGGCGGAGGGTGCCGTAAAAATGGGGATGCCGAGCACTTTGGCTCGACGGATTGCAGCTCAAACAATACTGGTAGGAAATATTTCGTGAGATATTTTATACAAAGTTTACAATATTCTGCAATCACATTTTTACCAGTGTAAAACCCAGATTTGTGTGATTGTTGTTATTGAAGTCTGAAGTGTCTGGCTGGTTGTAGGGCGCTGGAGTGTTACTGCGTGACACCGGGAAGCTCCCGGCGGAGCTGAAGGCCGAGGTGTGCACGCCCGGAGGGACCACAATTCACGGGATCCACGCGCTGGAGAAGGGAGGATTCAGAGCGGCAGCGATGGGAGCCGTAGAGGCGGCCACTGAAAGAGCCAGAGAGCTCGGAAAGAAGTAGATGTTACAGGAACTGAATGTACATCAGTTTATAACAGGGACTTAAAAACCATTCATGTCTTATTTTATGCACCAAGATGTTTTGAATGTTGACTACTGGTGCTAAGGGATGCCGAGCTTTGATAATTGATTCAAAGGTGCTTTTTAAGGTACAGTACTTACAACTGAAATCATCCAAGGATGAGAAGTCCATGTGTTTTCTATGTAAAGCGGAATAAAGTCTTAAGGGATCTATATACATAATATGGTTTGTAGTATGATTTTTAAGGTACTTGACGAACCAGAAACTAATTCAGAAACCAAAGCAGCTCTAAGATGATGATGATGCATTTTATATGTGTGTGTGTATATATATCTATATATAAAATGTTGGCTGATATATCGGTGCATCGCATAATATATATATATAACATTTAGCACATTTTGCACCGATATATCAGCCAATAATCGGTATCAGCCAATAAAAGCTAAATGTTATATATATATATATATATATATATATATATATATATATATATATATATATATATATATATATATATATATAACTATATATATATATATTATGCGATGCACCGATATATCAGCCAATAATCGGTATCGGCCAATAAAAGTTAAACTATATATATATATTATGCGATGCACCGATATATCAGCCAATAATCGGTATCGGCCAATAAAAGTTAAACTATATATATATATTATGCGATGCACCGATATATCAGCCAATAATCGGTATCGGCCAATAAAAGCTAAAATATATATATATATTATGCGATGCACCGATATATCAGCCAATAATCGGTATCGGCCAATAAAAGCTAAATGTTATATATATATTATGCGATGCACCGATATATCAGCCAATAATCGGTATCGGCCAATAAAAGTTAAATTATATATATATATTATGCGATGCACCGATATAACAGCCAATAATCGGTATCGGCCAATAAAAGTTAAATTATATATATATATTATGCGATGCACCGATATATCAGCCAATAATCGGTATCGGCCAATAAAAGCTAAATGTTATATATATATATATATATATATATATATATATTATGCGATGCACCGATATATCAGACAATAATCTGTATCGGCCAATAAAAGTTAAACTATATATATATATATATATATATATATATATATATATATATATGCGATGCACCGATATAACAGCCAATAATCGGTATCGGCCAATAAAAGCTAAATTTTATATATATATTATGCGATGCACCGATATATCGGCCAATAATCAGTATCGGCCGATAAAAGCTCATTTTTACACTTTTGGCTATCTGCCAATAGTTTAAAAACTGCCAGTATTCAGGGCCGATATCTCCTGTCAATCAACAAAGAGGGCAGGAAAATGCACTGAATTTGTACTTTGTGTATAGAAAATGCTAAGAAACCAGTTTGATGTTCAATATTAATGGTACTTATATGAATTAATAACATTCAGAAAGTTGATAAATATTAATTTAATCTTCAGAATATAATGTGTTAATATTTGTTTAAGTAATGTTTGTTTATAACTGATACCAGTTACTCTGAAACAAGTTGATGAAATGGAGAGAATAAAGTTTTTATCTGCATTTCTTTCAAAATATAATAATTAAGCATATAATTATGGCAGATATCACTTAGAATAATCGGCTATCGTTATCGCTGGAAATATACTATCTATATGTCTATCTAGCCTATCTATATATTTATTCCACACAGATTCAAACTGTAAACATGCAAATATGTAAACATCATATGAAACTGTTTCTATGAATAAATTGATCTGTTAAATTCACTTTAAATTAGTTTTGTGTGCCCTTATAGCCTTATTTATTCACACCGTGCAAATTTAACAATAAAATATCTAATCTAGGTAACATTTTGGATATTAATTAATTAATTAATTAATTATTAAAAAGTATTTTTATTTAATAAATATGTCTTTAAGAATACAACTAAAAGTCTATGCTTTTACTCTTATTTCCACAAAAAGAGCAGATAAAGTATTTCACTATTTCCTTAGAAATGGGCCTTTCCCATCATTTGATGGCGTCATGTACGCAGTCGTGCTGGGAAACGGTGACAGAATGTACCATGTGCTAAAATATCATGACAAAATATGTTTTAGAAAGACTTCTACCGCACTACTGAGATTTATATCTATATGTATACTGTTTACTCGTGATTAAACATACATTTAAGCTTCATCGGTGTAATGTTTGGTAGTTTTGAGGCGGTTTTGTGGTAGTGATCTCCCCCGCTCGAGAGCACGAATGGTTCGCTCGAGTCTCGCTCGCTCCTTCTGTTCCTTGAGCGCGCGGCGAGACGCAGCAATTCATTCAACACCAACTAAAGCGTTTAAAGTGAGTATATGTTTGAAAAATGATGGTGTTTATCCTCATTTATAGCTTTTCTTTGTTTAAATGAGTGAATAATGCGGTGCTGTAAATGTACGGGGTGTTCAAAAGCCGGTTAGACGTCTTTCATCTGTTTATATTCATGTAAAAATAATCAATATATCATTGT
Organism: Chanodichthys erythropterus; assembly: GCF_024489055.1. Taxonomy (NCBI): domain Eukaryota; kingdom Metazoa; phylum Chordata; class Actinopteri; order Cypriniformes; family Xenocyprididae; genus Chanodichthys; species Chanodichthys erythropterus. The sequence continues at coordinate 21,792,233 of NC_090224.1, forward strand.
TACGTGACAGAGAGCTCGTGCTGATGTTTCAGTCACTGTCATAATGAAGATCCGTTTAATCTCTTATAAATATGTAGTATGTTGGTGTTCATGGGCCTGACACCTCCATGTGCAGGAAGTCCAGACAGATTATCTTGAATAATGACGCATTCTCATGTTTAATCTGATGATCTCCAGGTAAACCGGAGATTTCTACAGATTTATTGATTTTATGATCTCTGGATAACACCTGCTTCTTTTCGAACCTACAAAATGAGTGATTAGGCTTTAATATGATAAGATCCACATTAGTCTATTTCCCCTAATTGCAGGTTCAGTACTTGACAGTCATAGTCACTGTCATTATACTGTAAAGTTGGCATAGTGGTGGTAAATAATGTGTGTGTGTTTGTGTTTAATTCTAGTTATAGTGAAGTATTTTTATTGTTTTTGTAAAGTTAAATGTTAATATCAAATAAATCACCAACACATTAAACATTTTGATTCTACATAATATTAGCTTAAGTCAGGGGTTTTCAATATTTTAGATGCCACTGACCCCCAAATATGATCTTCCTATTCCTTGTTTCCGCCACTGAATAAAAATAAAAAGGGTATTTGCCACTTTTTATCTCGCAATTCTGACTTTTTTTCTCAGAATTCAGTGATTTAAACTTACAATTGCAAGTTATAAAGTCAGAATTGCAAGATATAAACTCAATTGCAAGAAAAAAAAAGAGTCAAAATTGCGAGAAATAAACATGCAATTCTGATTTTTTTCCCCTCAGAATTCAGTGATATAAACTTGCAGTTGCTAGTTATATAGTCAGAATTGTGAGATATAAACTCGCAATTGCATGATATAGCCTAAAGTCAGAATTGTGATATATAAACTCACAATTTTGAGTTATAAAGTCAGAATTGCGTGATATAAACTCACAATTGCGAGTTATAAAGTCAGAACTCACAACTGCAAGTTATAGTCAGAATTGCAAGATATAAACACGCAATTCTGATTTTTTTTCTCCCGTTATTCAGTGGTATAACTCGCAATTGCTAGTTATAAAGTCAGAATTGCAACTTGCAATTACGAGAAAAAAGTTTGTGAGATAAAAAAAGTCAGAATTGTGAGAAAAACTCGCAATTGCGAGAAAAAGTAAAAATTGTGAGATATAAACTTGCAATTGCGTGATATAGCCCAAAGTTAGAATTGCTAGATATAAACTCGCAATTGCGAGGGAAAAGAAAAATAGAATTCTGTGATATAAACTCGCAATTGCGAGGTAAAAAAAGTCAGAATTGCGAGATATATACTTAAAATTGCAAGTTATAAAGTCAGAATTTAGTGATATAAACTCGCAATTGCGAGTTATAAAGTCAGAACTGCGAGATATAAACACGCAATTCTGATTTTTTCACCTCAGAATTCAGTGGTATAAACTCGCTAGTTATAAAGTTAGAATTGAAACTCGCTATTACGAGAAAAAAGTCAGAATTGTGAGAAAAAAGTCAGAATTGTGAGATATAAACTTGCAATTGCGTGATATAGCCTAAAGTCACAATTGCAAGTTATAAAGTCACAATTGCAAGACATAAACTCACAACTGCAAGAAAAAAATGTCAGAATTGTGTGATATAAACTCGTAATTCAGATTTTTTCCCCTCAGAATTCAGTGGTATAAACTTGCAATTGCTAGTTATAAAGTCAGAATTGTGAGATGTAAACAGGCAATTGTAAGGAAAAAAAAAATTAAATTGTGAGATAAAAAGTTTTAATTGTTTTTATTCCATGGCAGAAACAAGCTTCCATATCATCCTCATGTGAGGGACCTAATTCGTAAACCATTCCACAGACCCCTAGCGGCCCCTGGGGGTCCTCAGCCTGGACTCCAGTTTGATGCGAAGTTTTATGCAAATTAAGTTAGCTTAATCATTAAATTATGACTGTCTACAGTGTCCAGTCATGCTATACTAACAAAGTAGTACAAGATACTAAATACTATCATGTATGCTGTACCATGATAATACCATATTTTTGGACTTATACCATGGTAAATACTATGGTAATCATTCAGTACCATGGTATAGCTATAATATATCAAAGTACCTATCTGATATCATCACAGTACCATGTTTTCACCATAAAGCTTCTTTGTAAAGGCATGTAGGATTGAAGGCCTCTTATGAGATTCAATATACATAAACACTTTTCTTGTTTACACATTATGGGTTATTGCTTACCTTTGTCTGGATGAGAAGAACGAGTTGAGCTACATATCGTTTGTTTGGTCGCTTTTCCTGTTTGCTGAAGGTGAGTTTGGACAAACTGTCTCCCATCAGCATGCTGGATGCAGGATTTGGCTCATATTATTTATCCCATGATGGATTCGAGTGGGTGTTTTGTCCATTCTGAATCTGATTGTCCTTTTTTTTACTACATCATAATTTCAGTTCCTTCTTTTTATTCATTTTCAGCTTGACTTCATTGTAAAGCTCAGTGTTTAAATTTAATGCAACCATAATTGTTTCTGTGTGATTTTGTGTGTGTGTGTGTGTGGCTTGTTTTGTCTTTAAAGCTGAAGTGTGTAATTTTTGCTGTACCAAATGATTCAGTAAAAATATTGTCTCTTAGAGCTGTATGATTCTGGATAAATTGAGAATCATGATTTTTTCCGTTTCAAACGGAGTTCATGATTCTCCCGCGATTCTGAATAGACAACTAAACAAAATAACATGTAATTTAATACAAAATAATTGCTGCAGACTATTTAAAATGTTTAATTAACCTGAATGAATTATTTTAAAAAACTGATTTAGTGAATTATTCAATGACTCACTGATAAATAATTCACTTGTTTCATTCAGTGTTTGATTCAGTGTTTTTGAACAAATCTCTTGAATGAATGATTCAATGACAAATACATTTCTTAAGTCACTTGTCGCCACCTACTGGCGTAATGATGTAATTGATTAAATCATTATTTGAAGCGTCAAGTTACTTTCAAAAGGGGATTTGCTCTATTTTGTTCGCTACTGTAGACATCAGTGTTTATATCCAAACTATACTTCCAAACTTTTATCCCAGTACTTCTGTGATAATATTAATATTTCATACCTATACATGACATTGGCTCTCTCTGGATCATCGGCAGATTTTAATTCCACGGTTTGATTTTGTCAAAGATTTAATAGACAGAGCCAAACCGTTGTCATTTAGGAATGAGATCGCATTGGTGTTTGAATCAAGGTCGCGATTTTTAGCGATTAATCGTGCAGCTCTATTGTCTCCAAACAGGTTTTTCAAACACTCGTTTTATATTAAATTTTAAATTTTATGTACTTTGCTAATATTAACCATGGACTATCAGTATGCTAAAAAGCTCTCAGAAAAGTCTCTTTATTATCTATAAAGCACCACCTCTACATCCATTAAAACAGCGGTTTTGTAACAAATCAGTTTTACGTTTCTTTTGTTGTTGTTTTTCCAACTTCTTGTTATGCCGTGTCAAATTAAAACAAACTTTTAAAACTTCTGTCACATGACCCTAAACCGATATTACAAACCACACCCCTCCCTCTGAAATCGCTGATGTCGTCTCTCTTCTTCTTCACTTTCCTCACTTTTTAAGCTTCACTATCGCCACCTAGTGATAAGGCATACAGATTGTATAACATAGACTATCAGACGCCATAGTAAAAATGCCACATTTTAATAATGAAACTCTACAGTCAATGTTATTTTTATGGAAGGGGTAGGTTTCGGTGTGGCGGATAGGTTTTTAGCTATAATTGCTATGAGTCTGTATTAATTTGATAGTATAATTTATTTTATGCTTCACTACTAGCTGTTATTTCATACTTGATAAGATTCGAAAGCAATATAAGCTCGTCTTCCAAACATTTCATAAATAACTTAAAAAGATTTAGTCCGTGACATCCACGCATGTTTCTTCACGCGAGGCGTAACTTGTAGTAGGCGTAATTTGAAGGGGTGTGGTTTGTAGACCCTTCTCCCCTAAACAAACATAGTTTAATTAGCAAAATACATTTGTACATCGCAAAACACAATTTGCACACTTCATGTTTAATGTTAACCTATTGCTGTGTAATTAATTCTCCAGTTCCCTGTCACTCTCCTTTTCCTCTTTTTCATTTATTTATCAATCCTCCACCTCTATATTTCTGGACACAAGAAAATGCGCAACAGAAGCCATCGGAATTCTTTGAATCAGTCCGGTTCTTCCGAACGCCAGCCGGACCGAACCACTGCCCGCGCTGAGGGGTGTTTGTCCAACGCGGCTCTTGAAGGTTTGAAATCGGAGTATTCAACTGTCTGGTTCGACCGCGGCATGTACGAGAGAGCGGAGAGCCTTTACTACCTACGACTCTTGCAGCAGCAAAATGGCACAACTGCTCCTGCGAGCTTTTCCGCTTCCTCCCGAAAGCAAGAAACCTGCCGCCATGGAGAGCAAGAGGCTTGTCACCATGTCGTTCAGGCCGTGTGGGTGAACAAACCCAACTTTGACCAAGCTGAGAGTAAGTTTGTGGGCCGCTTTCCCAATCAACCAACAACCCCAAGATCCCTCCAACTGCAGCCGAACAGCCAGACGCCCTGCGACGAGGGCTATCAATCACAAACCCCGACCCCGCCCACACCTGCTTCAAGGCCAATCAACGGCCTTCCTTGCCTGCCGCCATCCCCAATGGGGGTGTGGCTACAGAAACCTCTTTTCGATAAAGCTGAGGCGTCTTTCTATCAGAACTTGTACTCGCCACAGAGAAACCCGGAAACCAGCAGCGATGAATCGAGCTCCAATCGCCGAAATAACGTCGTTTCTGCGCAAAAAAAGCCTGTGGTTTGCGATCGGCGGGATTCTAACGATGTCAGCACCAATCAAGGAGCTGCGCTGCGCTATTTCCTGCATGCCGACAGCGAGAGGGTGTGGCTAGATCGTGGTCGCTATGTGGAGGCGGAGACTCGTTTCTATGAAGAAGCCGCGGCGAGATCCACCAAAACATCTATAAACCATTCTAGCCAGAAGCAGAAGTATGACTCTATACTCAAGAAAGATCGCACACACTTTCCCCACACATTATAGTTAATTAGTTCACTCACAACTTAAAATTCTGTCATTTTAACCCTCTTGTTGCTCCAAACCTGCATTACTTTTGTTTCTTGAACATCCTACAAATCATCATCTTCTGCGTTCCACAGAGGAAAGTAAGTCATATGGGTTTGGAACGATATGCAGGTCAGTAAATAATGACAGAATTTACAGTTTTTGGTGAACTAACCCTTAAAAACGATGTTTAACATCAATCCCACCCATTATATATTTACATATAAAATGTTTACAACCTTTTCTACTTCTTTTGTCCACCATCTTCATTGCATATTTTTTTCTTTGATTTTTTTTTTCTATGTTCATTCTTGTTGTGTTCTGTCCGTTGTGTTGGCTTGAAAGATTCATTTGTCTGTATTCAGTTCTGAGTTTTCTTCATATGTTTTGTTGATGTCATTTTTGCATGGTTGCGTTGCATTAACATTTAATATTATTAGTATTACGTCCATTTCCACATTAATTTTAATGCTTTAGTAAGTTTTTTGTTTCATTTTTATTGTTTTTTTTTTATAAAGTCTATTTCAGTTTGTTATTTTAGTACATCAAGTACTAAATATCACATTGGGAAGCAATTTATTTCATATTATTTCTTATTGTGTTCATAATTCTTGTTGATTTTTGTGGTGGATAAACTTCCATTACATTGATTGTAAAATATAATCTGATTGAAATAAATAAACAAAAACTAGCATTTTATTAGCTCCCCAACATCCTTTCATTTTCATCAAGGCAGAATATATAGAAAATCAAATGTTCATCTAATTTCATCATTGCTCAATCAATGTTTATTTCAGGTAGTATTTTGTGAGGTTGTTACAGGTCTTGTGTGTGTTTGTGCAGGATGACTGCAGCGGACTGTTTGGCGCAGGAGAGGATCTGGTTCGATAAGCCGCGTTACGATGAAGCAGAAAGGCGTTTTTACGAGCAGATGAATGGACCTACACAACCCAGACAGGTAATAAACTCCAGATACATCTCATATTAACATGCTACTTGTACTATTGCATCAGTATGCATGATGCACTACTATTCCACATGTTATTTTTGAAGAATTCACTGTTTAAAGCTACAGAAACACTTGCTCTATACCAGCACACACTGAGGTTTCTCTTTCTCGTCTCAGGACACTGGAGCTAACAGTATTCTTCAGGACATCGCCAGAGCACGAGAAAACATACAGAAATCTCTGGCTGGGGTGAGTTGAACGAAAAACCTATGACTGCTCTTAGAGAGGCACAACCAAGCTCTGTTGTAGGGCTGCACAATTTGGGGGAAAAATCGAATTGGTATATATAAATAGCAGTCAATAGATAAAACATTTTAAGCGCGATTTAAGTTTCTGTCATTAATTACTCACCCTCATGTCGTTCCACACCCGTAAGACCTTCGTTCAGAACACAAATTAAGATATTTTTGATGAAATCCGAGAGGTTTATGACTCGTCCATAGACAGCAATATAATCAACACTTTCAAGGTCCAGAAACGTACTAAAGACATCGTTAAAACAGTCATGTGACTGCAGTGGTTCAACTTTAATGTTATGAAGAGACGAGAATACTTTTTGTGCGTAAAAACAAATCAAAAATATCGACTTTATTTAGCTGTCCCCTGTCATTATCCTTATGCGGTAACAGTGAAGGCTTCAGTGTTTACGTCCAAATGCACGCTCAGTATTGGCCAAAGCTGATCACGTGATCAGCATGACGCATACGTGTGATGCTGAGGCCGGCCAATAATGAGTCATCGTTCTGATATAGAACCCGGAAGCGCTGGACTTAAACAACGAATGAGAATGTTGAATGAAGTCATTTTTTTGTGCACAAAAAGTATTCTCGTCTCTTCATCACATTAAGGTTGAACAACTGCAATCACATGACTGTTTTAACAATGTCTTTAGTCATTTTCTGGATTTTGAAAGTCATATCGCTCTCGGATTTCATCAAAAATATCTTAATTGGTGTTCTGAAGATGGTCTTACGGGTGTGGAACGGCATGAGGGTGAGTAATAAATGACAGAAACTTCATTTTTGAGTGAACTAACCCTTTTATCTTGTTCATTTTGCCATCATTTGCTATATCCAGCAAAGTAAACCATCAAATTGATTGTTGATTAACACAAAACTGTATAACTGTAATACCGAATAACTAAATGATGTAAGGAGTCCATATAATTCATAAATATACGCACACCATAAACCAAAAAAAACATTACAAGGAAAAAAAATCTTTCAGAATTCACAGTGTACAGTATGTTTAAGTTCAAGTTGCGATACTTAACAGGACCACGTGGAGATGCCAAAAAAAAAATCCCTGACTGCATATACTACAGTGCACGGATACATTCAGAATTACTAAACGCAGCAACAAATCCAAACATTATCCTGAATGTGTGTGGAAACGACGTGAATGTTCATAAATACAGTGTGCGATCAGTGCGCCAAGAGCGCATATAGCGGACTCACGCATGCTTACTGTACGTCACCGCAATCCTCATCCATTATAACTTTACTAGCGAGACGCTGGTTTGCTTTATCCAGCTGAGAATCCAATCACTGCGCTGTATTATGAGATTGCATTACAGCAGAGATTTCAAATGTCACAAAAGACTGTTTCTGTGTTGTTCCTTCACTTCTGCCTGTTCAGCTCTGAATGTTTCTTAAGTACAGTAAAACAAATGTTACTTTTATGACACTTTAAAGCTTCTGTTTTGTTGTCAACAGCCAGTTTATAATCGGTTTTATCTGGATTAATTGTGTAGCTCTACTCTCTTCCTGAACTCTAGTGAGCTGTCTACTGCAGGGCTTCACATGATTCTGCTGTCTTAGAAGGCAGTATGATCATGTCGCCTAGCCTTTGGAGCAGCCTTTGTGTCTTTGATATGCTGTCTATGTAGGCGGCTCACTAGGTTTTAGAACAGAGCCCCAGTTCTTCTCTCCTAAATTATCTGTTGACTTCCTTTATCTGCACTTTCCTTATAAATGATTTCTCCTGTAGCTGAAGACAACCTTGCAGCCAAGTAGAGGCTCCGCCCCTAAAATATCAAACCCCTCCCACCGCTCCTCTTCTGTAAGTGTGTGTGTGTGTGTGTGTGTGTGTGAACGCCGTGGGCCAGACACACACCAAAGCGGCTCAAGTCAAAGTCGGCGTGAAGCGTGTGCATGCTCGCATGCGTGTTGTTTTAGGAAGTTTCAGAAGAAATCTGTTGCATGCGTTCCTGTGTGGATTTGTCGTGATGTTTCGTGTGTAGTCCTGTGGAAGGTCCAATTTTGCAGAAACTATAAATAAGAGCATATACATGTGTATCTTTGTTGTGAGGTTTGTATCAGTGTTATTTTAATATCATTGAGAGAGTTTTAGTTAACTAAAATAACCCTGGTGTGCGTGTTATTCCAGGCTGTATTTATGTATTTGCTCGGTAATTACCTATAGGACAGTGTTTTGTTTGTTTTTTTCAGCGAGAACCATCATTTTAACCAAATAGAATTTAAAAAGTTTCATGCAAGAAGCATGATTAAGTTAAAATAATCACTAAATGAGCACAAGAAAGAATATTTTTCATTTATACACACAATTTGTGAACAAATGAATTAGATTAATTTTTTTTGTAATTTTACTATGTGCTTCTGTTCTTTTTTTAAAAAAAAAAAAATATTTTTTGGTTTAATTTTATTTCAGTTTAGATACAGTGCTATTTTAATATTTTAATATTATTATTTTAATATTATTTTAATAATATTTAAAAGCTGTTATAGTGTTTATTAATATTTTGCAATGGCTTTTATTTTGTTTTAATTTAATTTTAGTTACATTTTTAGTAATTTGACTGAGCTTTTGTCATTTTTATTAGTTTTTGCTCTTTAAATATTATTTAACTTTAATTTTATTTCAGTTTGCATGCAGTGCTATTTTAGTATTATTTATAAACTATTATAGTGTTCATAAGTATTTTGCATTACCTTTTATTATGTTTATATTTTAATTTTAGTTTAGTTTTTAGTAATTTTACTGTGCTTTTAAATATTTCTATTTAAGTTTAATTTTATTTCAGGTTGAATGCAGTTTTTTAGTATTATTTATATACTATTATAGTTTTTATTACTATTTTGCTTTAGCAATTGCATTTTATTTTTATATTATATTTTTTGTTTAATTTAATGATTAAGTTCAAATAATCACTAAATTAACTAAAAGAATATTTTTCATTTATACACAATATGTGAACAAATGAATTTAATTTGTACATTTTTGTATTTAAATTTCAGTTATTTGTTTTTAGTAATTTTACTATGTGCTTTTGTCATTTTTATTATTTTTTGTTCTTTTTTACATGTTATTATTCAGGTTTAATTTTATTTCAGTTTGCATGCAGTGCTATTTATTATTATTTATAAACTAATATAGTGTTTATTAATATTTTGATTATCTTTTTTGTTTTTAAATAATTTTACTGTGCTTTTGTCAATTTTAGTTTTTGCTATTTTTAAATATTACTATTTAAGTTTAATTTTATTTCAGTTTGAATGCAGTTAAAAAAAACAATCAAAATAAAATGCTAAAAAAAAATGAAATGCTTTATTTATTTACATGCATGTCATGTGACCATTGATCAACATCAGAGAACCGTGAACATGCAAATGTGTTGTTAACTTATTGAAATTAGCTCAAAATCTCAGGGGGATTTTAAGTAAAATATTTTTGCTCAAACGGCTTCAGCTGACAAAAAAAGTCTGGGAAACCTGTACCAACATAACAATATGTGTTCATAAAAACTATTTATAGCATATGAAATATTGTACAGAAACATCTGTGAACATGCAAATGAATCATTTAATTTTTTTAAAGAGTTTTGAATCATTGATAATGATTGGGATTCTCATAAACAAAATGAACAAGCCAACTCCAAGTGCAAAATAAGTTCTGACAAAATGAGGCAAAATTCATGTTTCATCTCAGTGATACATCAGCAGACTGTCGACTGTAGTTGTGTGTTCTGTTAGTAGTGTTTGTGATTCTCTCACTGCACAGGTGTGTATCAGAGCAGGGGCTGATGGGAACTGTGATGTGACGTGTGTGTGTGTGTGTGTCTTCTGTGTGTGTTTAGAGCGGCGGAGGCAGCGCTGCTGATTACGGGGAGCTCGCCGCACGCATGAAGAACCTGGAACTAGAGAACCAGAGTCTACACAAAGGTTTGTGGTGTTGAAGAGATTCTCATAGCTTTTGGTAATTTTTAGGAAAACGAATGGACAGTTTGGAAAAGCATTCAGTACTCTCAAACTAACTATTCAGTAAATTTAGATTTCAACAGAACAATAGTAACAAGTCCAAATTGTAAACGAATGAATTTATTTTTTAGTCATTTTACTATGTGCTTTTGTTATTTTTAATACGTTGTTCTTTTTAAATATTGCTATTTGTTTATTTTTATTTCAGTTTGCATGCAGTGCTATTTTAGTATTATTTATGAACTGTTACAGTTTATATTTATATTTTGCATTAGCTTTGATTTTTATATTTTTATATTATAATTTTAGTTTAATTTTTGAGTAAATGTACTATGTGCTTTTGTCATTTTATTGTATATTAAGTATTATTTATAAATTATTATAGTGTTTAATATTTTGGCATTAGCATATTTTTTTCATAATTGTTTAGTAATTATATGTGATTTTAGTTTTTTTATTAGTTATTTAAAAAATACTATTTAGGCTTAATTTGATTTCAGTTTGCATTCAGTGTTATTTTAGTATTATTTATATACTATTATAGTTTTATTAATAATTACATTAGCTTATATTTTTATATTTTAACTTTAGTCTAATTTTTATTCATTTTAATATGTGCTTTTGTCATTTTTATTGTTTTTTTATTTACTATTTAGGTTACTACTGTATTTAATTTTACTTCAGTTTGCATTGTGTTATTTTAGTATTATTTAATAAACTGTTATAGTTAATTAATATTTTACTTTAGCTCCTTTTTATATTTTAATTTGTTTAATTTTTTTCGTAATTTTACTGTGCTCTCGTCATTCGTTTTTGCTTTTTTTAAATATTGCTATTTAAGTTTAATATTATTTCAGTTTGCATGCAGTGTTATTTTAGTATTATTTATAAACTATTATAGCTTTTATTTTATAATTTTAGTTTAATTTTTAGTAATTTTACTATGTGCTTTTGTCATTTTTATTAGTTTGTCTTTAAAAAAAATACTATTTTTTGTTTTATTTTTATTTCAGTTTGCATGCAGTGTTTTAGTATTATTTATATACTATTGTGGTGTTTATGAATATTTTGCTTTAGCTCTTATTTTATATTTTAATTTGTTAAATTTTGTTTTAATTTTACTATGTGTTATTACTATTTAGGTTAAAAAAAAATATTTCAGCTTTTATTTATTATTTTAAATAATTTATTTATTTATTTGTTTTTCTTCTGTTTCTGTGTCTCAGTGGTGGAGGAGCTGCGCTCTGCTCTCAGTAAGATGGAGAGTCGAGTGTCGGCGCTGGAGAAGCGGTCAACAGCACCGACCGTTAACGGCACCGGTCCCGCCGCTCTCCAGAAAGCCTCGTCCGCTCCAGTGAAGGATGAGGATGAAGATGAGGATGACATTGACCTGTTTGGCAGTGATGAAGAGGTGGACGAAGAGGCTGAAAGACTGAAAGAGCAGCGGCTGCAAGAATACGCTGCGAAAAAGGCCAAAAAACCCGCCCTTATCGCAAAATCATCCATCCTATTAGACGTCAAACCTGTGAGTGTCTGCGCCAGTGATTCGGTTAGGCTGCTGTCACTTTAAGAGCGAATGCACACATCCAATATACTGATACTGATCTTTCTCATGCTGCGTCTCACTCTCGTGGTGATCACAGTGGGACGATGAGACGGACATGGCGAAGCTGGAGGAGTGTGTGCGGTCCGTGCAGGTGGACGGGCTGCTGTGGGGGGCGTCCAAACTGGTTCCTGTGGGTTACGGCATCAAGAAACTGCAGATAAACTGTGTGGTGGAGGACGACAAGGTGGGAACAGACTTCCTGGAGGAGGAGATCACCAAGTTCGAGGACTACGTGAGTAATGTTCCCACGCAGACTGAAGCCGTTAGCGCACAGTTCCAGTGTCGTGTAAAGCTTGATGTGTTTGTTTTGTGTGTTTCAGGTTCAGAGTGTGGATGTCGCGGCGTTCAACAAGATCTAACACACTCACACATGTAAACACTCACATGCTACTGCTGCTGGATGAATATCGGTTAATAAATGAGTTTGAAATGTATTTGTCTTGGTGTCTGTCTTCCGTATTCCTCACATCTCGCCAAACATGTTTATTACGCGGTTCAGTATTAGAATCAACATTTGTGTCATTTAAGACGCAACAGAGACGGTGGTTTGGGTTCATGAACTCTGATTGATAGATATTCGGATAGATATTCAGATATTTAGATAGATATTTGGATACATATTCGGATAAATAGATATTCGGATATATATATTCAGATAGATATTTGGATAGATAGTTATTCGGATAGATATTCAGATACATAGATATTTGATTAGATATATATTTAGATAGATATTCGGATAGATGTATATTCAGATATAGATAGTTATTCAGATATGCAAATAGATAGATATTTGGATAGATATTCAGATAGATAGTTATTCAGATTGATATGCAGATAGATATTAAGATAGTTATTAAGAGATATTCAGATAGATATTTGGATAGATATTAAGATAAATATTTGGATAGATATTCGGATAGATAGATATTAAGATAGATATTTGGATAGATAGATATGAAGATAGATATTCAGATAGTTATTAAGATAGATATTCAGATAGATAGATATTAAGATAGATATAGTTATTCAGATAGATACTGTATGCAGATAGATATTTGGATAGATAGATATTCAGATAGATAGTAATTCAGATATGCAGATAGATATTCAGATAGTTATTAAGATAAATATTCGGATAGATATTTGGATAGATAGATAGATATTAAGATAGATATTCGGATAGATAGTTATTCAGATAGATATTCGGATAGATATTTGGATTGATAGATATTAAGATAGTTATTCAGATAGATATATATTCAGATAGATATTCGGATAGATATTTGGATTGATAGATATTAAGATAGATATTCGGATAGATAGTTATTCAGATAGATATATATTCAGATAGATATTTGGATTGATAGATATTAAGATAGATATTCGCATAGTCAGATAGATATTTGAATAGATAGGTATTCGGATAGATAGATAGATAATAAGATAGATATTCGGATAGATATTTGGATAGATAGATATTCAGATAGTTCGATATTCTGATAGTTATTCAGATAGATATATATTCAGATAGATATTTGGATTGATAGATATTAAGATAGATATTCGGATAGATAGATATTAAGATAGATATTTTGATAGATATTCGGATAGATAGTTATTCAGATAGATATTCGGATAGATATTTGGATAGATAGTTATTCAGATAGATATTCGGATAGAGATTTGGATTGATAGATATTAAGATAGTTATTCAGATAGATAGTCAGATAGATATTCAGATAGATATTCGGATGGATATTCAAATAGTTATTAAGATAGATATCCAGATAGATATTCGGATAGATATATATTTGGATAGATAGATATGAAGATAGATAGATATTCGGATAGATATTCAGATAGTTATTAAGATAGATATTCGGATAGATATATATTCAGATATTTGGATAGATATTCAGATAGATATTTGGATAGATAGATATGCAGATAGATAGATATTCGGATAGATATGCAGATAGTTATTAAGATAGATATTCAGATAGATATTCGGATAGATAGATATTAAGATAGATATTTGGATAGATAGATATGAAGATAGATATTCAGATAGTTATTAAGATAGATATTCGGATAGATACATATTCAGATATTTGGATAGATATTAAGATAGATATTCAGATAGATATTTGGATAGATAGATATGCAGATAGATAGATATTCGGATAGATATGCAGATAGTTATTAAGATAGATATTCAGATAGATATTCGGATAGATAGATATTAAGATAGATATTTGGATAGATAGATATGAAGATAGATAGATATTCAGATAGTTATTAAGATAGATATTCAGATAGATATTCGGATAGATAGATATTAAGATAGATATTTGGATAGATAGATATGAAGATAGATAGATATTCAGATAGTTATTAAGATAGATATTCAGATAGATATTCGGATAGATAGATATTAAGATAGATATTTGGATAGATAGATATGAAGATAGATAGATATTCAGATAGTTATTAAGATAGATATTCGGATAGATAGATATTTGGATAGATAGATATGAAGATAGATAGATATTCAGATAGTTATTAAGATAGATATTCGGATAGATACATATTCAGATATTTGGATAGATATTAAGATAGATATTCAGATAGATATGCAGATAGATAGATATGCAGATAGATAGATATTCAGATAGTTATTAAGATAGATATTCAGATAGATATTCAGATAGATAGATAGTTATTCAGATAGATATGCAGATAGATATTTGGATAGATAGATATTCAGATAGATAGTTATTCAGATATGCAGATAGATATTCGGATAGATATTCAGATAGTTATTAAGATAAATATTCGGATAGATATTTGGATAGATAGATACATATTCGGATAGATAGATATTTTGATAGATATTCGGATAGATAGTTATTCAGATAGATATTTGGATTGATAGATATTAAGATAGATATTCAGATAGATATTCGGATAGATATTTGGATTGATAGATATTAAGATAGATATTCGGATAGATAGTTATTCAGATAGATATTTGGATTGATAGATCTTAAGATAGATATTTGGATAGATATTCGGATAAATATTTGGAATGATAGATATTAAGATAGATAGTCAGATATTTGAATAGATAGGTATTCGGATAGATATTTGGATAGATAGATATTCAGATAGATATTCAGATAGTTCGATATTCGGATAGTTATTCAGATAGATATATATTCAGATAGATATTCGGATAGATAGTTATTCAGATAGATATATATTCGGATAGATATTTGGATTGATAGATATTAAGATAGATATATATTCAGATAGATATTCGGATAGATAGTTATTCAGATAGATATATATTCAGATAGATATTCGGATAGATAGTTATTCAGATAGATATATATTCAGATAGATATTCCGATAGATATTTGGATTGATAGATATTAAGATAGATATTCGGATAGATAGTTAGTCAGATAGATATTTGAAAAGATAGGTATTCGGATAGATAGATAATAAGATAGATATTCAGATAGTTTGATATTCGGATAGATAGTTATTCAGATAGATATTCGGATAGATATTTGGATTGATAGATATTAAGATATTCGGATAGATAGATATTAAGATAGATATTTTGATAGATATTCGGATAGATAGTTATTCAGATAGGTATTCGGATAGATATTTGGATTGATAGATATTAAGTTAGATATTCGGATAGATAGTTAGTCAGATAGATATTCGGATGGATATTCAAATAGTTATTAAGATAGATATTCGGATAGATATATATTCAGATAGAGATTTGGATAGATATTAAGATAGATATTCAGATGGATAGATATATATTAAGATAGATATTCAGATAGATATTTGGATAGATATATATTAAGATAGATATTCAGATAGTTATTCAGATATACGGATAGATATTTGGATAGATAGATAGTAAGATAGATATTCAGGTAGATAGGTAAATATTCAGATGGTTCTTTCTTTCTCCAACTGTACCACATTGCAATCCTTTATTGTTGTTATACCATAGGCTATAGACTTGGAATGGGCAGGAAAGAGTTAAACTGCAGGATGTGGAATCAGGTTCTCCAGCGGGAGTGACTGTGAGGAAAGCGACTCTTTGCTCTGACTCGCGTCTATTCGATTCAAACGAACTAATGAATAAAATCTTTTGACTTGATCATTACACATGAGTGTTAATGTTATTAAATATGTTGTTAACTGTATTAAATATGAATACTGCGTTTTGATCCGCTGTGGAGTGTGAACAGAGTCACGCGAGTCTTTTCTGAGCATGTCGTGATTCCCGAGTCAGTCAAAGAGTCGTTCAGAAATCAAGCATCGGGATCGTGCTGTTGTGCTGCGCGAGATCTCCGCAATTTCAGGTGTGTGTTTTTAAAACTGAAATCATAAATCAGATTAACTGGGACTGTTTTTCTGTAGTTTGTTGATGTTTATGTTTTCTTTATGCATTGCAAATCCTTTCACGAGTGCAACTGATGCATTTACTGCAATGCAACGAGAAATCTATGAATGTAAGTTATATAAAA
Source organism: Chanodichthys erythropterus (assembly GCF_024489055.1). NCBI lineage: Eukaryota > Metazoa > Chordata > Actinopteri > Cypriniformes > Xenocyprididae > Chanodichthys > Chanodichthys erythropterus. The sequence continues at coordinate 21,808,726 of NC_090224.1, forward strand.
GTGTTTCTGATTATTCCTAATTTGTTTGTATGAATCCCTAAGAGTCAGAACCAGGTTTGCATGACAAATAGACAATATATAGGTTTTGTATGGGAATGTGTGTGTGTGTGTGTGTGTGTGTGTGTGTGTGTGTGTGTGTGTGTGTGTGTGTGTGTGTGTGTGTGTGCGTGTGTGTGTGCGTGTGTGTTACAGAAGGATGGTGGCTGTGTGCTTCATGTCTGGACATGACAGCAGCTCGACCCCCAAACCTGCAGCACTTTTATGAGCTCTTTGTCTGAACTCAGTTCCTCTGAAGTGTGTTTTATGGGCTCTGCAGACTGAAGTGTTGCATTAGTTTAGATGTTTCTGGATTCTCAGATTGTGAATGAATGATGTTTCTCTGCAGGATGTCATTCAGGCTTCTGTCAGTGTTGCTCATGTTGTTCGTGACTGAAGCTCTCTGCGCTGAACGAGAGAATGAAGTTCTCAAACACTCAGACACAGAGCAGGTGAGGTCCAGGGTTACATTATTTACCTCTCAAATTCTCTATTACAGTAACGATCTGATCCAGACACAAAGGTCTTGTTTTTAACTTGAGTACAGCAATGCCAAAATGTACTTTACAATTTGCGTAATTTTTTATTATTTTCCCTGCATTACAGCAATAATTTAGGGGGAGATGGGATAGGCTTTATTTTCTTTATGCTTTGAAATATAAATATAGTTTCTTTTTTTATATATATATAATATGACATTTTTATGTGTTTGTGTTTAGAATGAAGTAACAATCGCCACTGGCAACTTGAGCGATACGTCACACAAACCTTTATTACCAGGTCAGAACACACACACACACACACTCACTCACTCACAAACATACACTCTCACACACACTGATACACACACAAACTCACACTCGCACATGCATGCACACACACACTCACACACACTCTCACACACACATACACTGTGTGCAGAATTATTAGGCAAGTTGATTTTCTGATCATATTTTTTTTCCAAGCACATTTTACCAATTCCAATCCACATCAATCTTAATAACTTCTATTAATATTGTTTTTAATCATTTATAAGTGATATATAATTGTTCATGAAGGCTGGAAATGAAAAATGCCTTATATTCAGGCGTGCAGAATTATTAGGCAGGTTTTCTTTTACAGATAAAATGAGCCAAAAAAGAGATTTAACTCAGACATAAAAGTCAAAAATTCTTTAATACTCATGAGAAGGACGCAATACTAATGTAATACTAGAAATTGCAAAGTTAAAGCATGACCATTGGACAGTGAAATGCTCATTGGGTCAGCGGGGTCATACAAAAACAGCTGGAGAAGAAAAGACACGTTAACTGCAAAATAATTAAGAATTAAGGTGAAGAATTAAGTGTGAAACCATCAGGAACCCTTTAGTCTCCAGCGCCACCATTTCCCAGTACTGAAACCTACCTGGAGTCTTCAGAAGTGTGAGGTGTCAGGATCTCAGAGACTTGGGTTAGGTGAAGAATCCTAAAAAATGACCCGCTCTTAATAAGAATCACAAGCTGAAGTGTTATAAAATACATGAAGACTGGGTTTTTATAGGCCTTATAGACAGACAGCTTGAGAGTGACTCCTGAAGGACCAGCACCAGATCATTTAGTCCATCTCTTATCCTGAAATGTCCATCTTGCAGAGATGGACTAAATGATCTTCCACACCTTACTGCCAGATTCTGGAAGATAAATTCTTCAAACAGTGGCACAGGAGGATGTGGTGCTGGTCCTTCAGGAGTCACTCTCAAGCTGTCTGTCTATAAGGCCTATAAAAACCCAGTCTTCATGTACTTTATAACACTTCAGCTTGTGATTCTTATTAAGAGCGGGTCATTTTTTAGGATTCTTCACCTAACCTAAGTCTCTGAGATCCTGACACCTCACACTTCTGAAGACTCCAGGTAGGTTTCAGTACTGGGAAATGGTGGCGCTGGAGACTAAAGGGTTCCTGATGGTTTCACACTTAATTCTTCACCTTAATTCTTAATTATTTTGCAGTTAACGTGTCTTTTCTTCTCCAGCTGTTTTTGTATGACCCCGCTGACCCAATGAGCATTTCACTGTCCAATGGTCATGCTTTAACTTTGCAATTTCTAGTATTACATTAGTATTGCGTCCTTCTCATGAGTATTTAATAATTTTTGACTTTTCAGTCTGAGTTAAATCTCTTTTTTGGCTCATTTTATCTGTAAAAGAAAAGAAAAGAGAGTGCGTGTCACTGACACACACTCTCACTCACATACATATACATACACACACACACTCACACACTGACTCACACACTCTCTCACACACACTCTCACACATGCATGCATACACACAACACTGACACACACTCACACACACACACAAACACACACTCTCACACACACACACACACACACACTCTCTCACACACACTCTCACACATGCATGCATACACACAACACTGACACACACTCACACATACACACAAACACACACTCACACTCACTCACTCACACACTCCTCACACACTTCACTGGAAGTGTTATTAAAATAATGAATATTAATTCATAAGTAGTAAATTATTATCTTTCAGATATTGATGAGTGTCGCCAGGGCGACCCTGGGCCTTGCGGTTACCATGCCAACTGCACAAACACACCTGGATCCTTCCTGTGCAGCTGTGTTCGTGGTTACCTGATGAGTGCGGACGGATGTGAAGGTTCGCATCAGAAACTCCTGTGAAACAACCGAGAATCTAACTTTAACTTTCTGAGCAAGATTCTTCAGATTAAAAGAGAAAACAAACTAAAGCAAACATTAACGTTAGCAAAGTGTAATTCTACATGTTCTTTAAACACTAATTTTGTCACAAATTGTCTGTTATTGTGTTTGGTTTGTGTGTTGCAGATGTAGACGAGTGTGTGTTAGCTGCAGTAACGGGTCTGCAGGCGTGTGGAAGTGGAGCCGAGTGTAAAAACACACCGGGATCTTTCACCTGCTCCTGTCCGGCGGGATTCGTGCTGGCGCTCGACGGACACCGCTGTGTCGGTGCGTTCAGGATGAGTGTGTTTGTGAATCTTCCGGTGAAGCGTCAGACTTCTCTTTAGTGATGCAGCAGGATTCAAATAATTTAGTCTGATTAAGCCCCGCCCCCACAAGCTCACGCTCATCTGCATACAAGTGCCACGCCCACATCTCAGCATCCAATCAACAATCAATGCACAGAACCAAGTCCCGCCCTACATGTTTTCTTTACACTCAGATGGAGGTCATAATCAAAATGTTATTGTAGTATCATTGAGATACTTATTATAGTTTTTATTAATATTTTGAATTAATTGTATTAATTCAAAATATTAATTAATTAATTTGAGTTTTAATTAGTGCTGTCAAATCAATTAATCACGATTAATCACATCTAGCATAAAAGTTTATATATATATATATATATATATATATATATATATATTTATAGGTCTATATACACACACACACATATATTTACAAACTTAAATAAAATCGCTTTTAAGCGATTTGTCAGATTTAGTATTAATATTTATATTTTTATATTATGTGTTTTTGTCATTAGCGTTTGTTCTATTAATTATGGAAGCCCGTTTCCACCACAAAAAAAAAAAAAAAAAAAAAAACCCACTTAAAAAATAAAAAGCCACTACAGAAAAAAAAAAAAGATTAATTGCGACTTTTTATCTCAGAATTGCGAGTTATAAAGTCAGAATTCTGACATATAATGTCGCAATTGCGTGATATAAAGTCAGAATTCTGAGATAAAAAGTCGCAATTGCGTGATATAAAGTCAATTCTGAAATAGAAATTCGCAATTGCGTGATATAAAGTCACAATTCTGAGATATAAACTTGCAATTGCGTGATCTAAAGTCACAATTCGCAATTCTATATGCATATTCCTGAATAATGCATATGTCCGGAGACTAATCTTTATGTGTCTCCTCCAGTAAAATCAATATTTCTTTATTGGTAAATCGGCGCTAAAAATAATCCTTTATGATGTCCTCTATTTTATGTATAATAATAACAAAGCAGTAATACTGATGGTCAGTCGCAATGAAAGGAAACGCAAGCAAAGTAAGAATTGTGAGAAATAACGTTTCACAGTAGTGAGAAAAAGACAGAATTCTGAGATATAAAGTCGCAATTACGAGAAATAAAGTCAGAATTCTGACTTTATATCACGCAATTGCGACTTTATATCTCAGAATTCTGACTTTATAACTCGCAATTGCGACTTTATATCTCAGAATTCTGACTTTTTATCACGCAATTGCGACTTTATATCTCAGAATTCTGACTTTATATCACGCAATTGCGACTTTATATCTCAGAATTCTGACTTTTTATCATGCAATTGCGACTTTATATCTCAGAATTCTGACTTTTTATCACGCAATTGCGACTTTATATCTCAGAATTTTGACTTTTTAACTCGCAATTGCGACTTTATATCTCAGAATTCTGACTTTTTATCACGCAATTGCGACTTTATATCTCAGAATTCTGACTTTATAACTCGCAATTGCGACTTTATATCTCAGAATTCTGACTTTATATCCCGCAATTGCGACTTTATATCTCAGAATTCTGACTTTATATCACGCAATTGCGACTTTATATCTCAGAATTCTGACTTTATAACTCGCAATTGCGACTTTATATTTCAGAATTCTGACTTTATATCACGCAATTGCGACTTTATATCTCAGAATTCTGACTTTATATCACGCAATTGCGACTTTATATCTCAGAATTCTGACTTTATATCCCGCAATTGCGACTTTATATCTCAGAATTCTGACTTTATATCCCGCAATTGCGACTTTATATCTCAGAATTCTGACTTTATAACTCGCAATTGCGACTTTATATCTCAGAATTCTGACTTTTTATCACGCAATTGCGACTTTATATCTCAGAATTCTGACTTTATAACTCGCAATTGCAACTTTATATCTCAGAATTCTGACTTTATATCCCGCAATTGCGACTTTATATCTCAGAATTCTGACTTTATAACTCGCAATTGCGACTTTATATCTCAGAATTCTGACTTTTTATCATGCAATTGCGACTTTATATCTCAGAATTCTGACTTTTTATCACGCAATTGCGACTTTATATCTCAGAATTTTGACTTTTTAACTCGCAATTGCGACTTTATATCTCAGAATTCTGACTTTATATCCCGCAATTGCGACTTTATATCTCAGAATTCTGACTTTATATCACGCAATTGCGACTTTATATCTCAGAATTCTGACTTTATAACTCGCAATTGCGACTTTATATTTCAGAATTCTGACTTTATATCACGCAATTGCGACTTTATATCTCAGAATTCTGACTTTATAACTCGCAATTGTGAGATATAAACACGCAATTGCGAGTTAAAAAGTCAGAATTCTGAGATAAAAAGTCTTCTGAAAGAGTACAGATCAAAACGCAGGCGAAGAAGAAACAAGCATTGCTGATGCACATAAATTACACAATCATCAGACATATATATTTATATTTTGTTCCCTTGAGTACTTACAATATGTTTGCAACTATTTGCAAATCGTGAGAAAATTGCAATTTTAACCAAGGCACCGGGACGTGTGAGGAGTCGCCTGTCAATGGCGTCATACCCGCGTTACCCTCAGTTTTATTTTGTAGAAACCATGGAAACACCAAAGACGCTTTAATATTTACATGTTTTAATAGACTAGAGAATAACTGTTTTGATATATTTATAGACAGAAAACTAATTATTGTTATATAGCTCAACACGTCTTATTGTTTAAATCTAATTTTCTTGATTTTCCGCGAAGAAAAACACTATTTTGTGAAGTAGCTAACATAGCATAATCAGATGCAGCTTTATTTTTAGTTACAGTAATACAGCATTTTCTCCATCATACAATACGTTTTAAAATTATTTCCATGCCATTATCAACACAATCATCCAGCATTTAATCTGATATTGTAAAATGGATCTATCTTACTGCAGTGTGTAACAGTGTCTCACAGCAGCTGCCGAGCGAACACACAGAGTAACGTTATAACATCATTTTCAACACTCTCAAATGTATCTAATATGATAAACAGAGCTGCGTTTCCTCATACTCATGACCGGAAAGCAGCAGCGGCGCCGGCGACTGTGTCATAATAAAAGTCCCGCTGCTCGCGAGGCGTGTGTTGATCAATCGCTCCAGCTCCTCGTTCAGCTCCACAACACTCGCTCCTGCTCTGCTTCAGTAACGTTAATAATCACATCCATGAACATGATTTCTTCCCGAGTCCAATCCCGATTATTTCCATCGTCCGTTGAGGTGGAGACCACATGTCCCAAGATTCCGCGCTCAAACTCGCCCTCATCAAGCTACGCCTTTGTTTTGAACAGGCCTCTAGCGGACACAAATCTTACATATTGCACCTTTAACATTTATAACATTTATGGTTTTAGTTTTGCACATCACTAGTTTAATTACAGTATGAATATTAGACGAATGTTTAAACACTTTTCTCTGTCTCCGCAGACATTGACGAGTGTAATTTCGAGGAGAGCTGCCGGAGGGAACTGGGTAACGTGTGTGTGAACACAGAAGGAAGCTACACGTGTGTGTGTCAGGCTGGATTCAGAGAGGACCGGGCCGCGTGTGTCGGTGTGTGTGCGTCTGTGTGTGGTCGTTGTATTAACCCGTATGTCTTGCGCTGCTTTATCATGTGCTCTGTCTGGTGTGTCTGTATCTAGAATCAGGTAATGATGACTAGTTGCATCCCAAAGGACACACTATGCACTTATACACTACTATATGATGGTGAATGTAATACTTCCACATGCTTATTAGCATGCATATTACTAGAATATTTATTAGTACTTATAAAGCATATATTAATGCCATTATCATATTTCACATCCCTAAATCCTACCCAGTACTTAACTACTATTAATAAGCAGTAATTAGGAGTTTATTGATGCAAAGTCATAGTTAATAGTGAGAATTGGACCCTAAACTAAAGTTTGACCCTGTTTTCATTGATTTAATGAATCTACAAATGTCAGGTGGAAAGTAATGTTTTTTGTAAGGTTTCATTTGTTAACATGAACTTAAACAATAATTAATAAATGCTGTAAACATATATTGCTCAATGTTAGTTAATGCATTAACTAATGCAGACCTTATTGTAAAGTGTTAAAGTAATACATGTGAATGTGCATCTTAAGTTATTTGTTTATTTTAAATAATTTTATCACTTTTGATTTTTTTTTTTTTTTTGATGAATGAATGTTTTTCTGAACAATATTATAGTTTTTTCAGAATTTCAGCCTTTTAAACCAACATTTGAGATGCCGTGATGCGATTGGTCCGCTAGTTAGTCTAGTTATCCAATCACAGGCAAACATTTTTGTTGCATAAAAAGGGATTTATTTATAATTTCTATCATTGTTGATGCTCATCATTGAGAGTGTAAGTTTTTTAATGCGCATTTTTGGAATTTATTTATCATTTCTATCATTTATAGAATTTATGCACATCTTGGCAGTTCCATCTAGCGTTTTTTTATGCAATATCCAAAAATGCACATACAAATAGATGGATTTAAACATAGCTAATGATGTTTTTTGGCGTTTTTTACTTTTTGCCTCAAAATTTCATATTAAAAACTCAGAAATTGAAAGTATGAATCCCATTTTTTGAGTATTTTTAAATAATCATAACATCAAGAATGTCTCATCATTGAGCCAGTTGCATGTTTGTGTGCTCGTGTGTGTCTGTTCAAGCTTTGGCTGCTGTTAACCAGCTTCTGTCTGTCTCTCAGGTGGTCTGTGCCGAGGTTTTCTTATATGTGAAGGTAGCTGCTGAACTCATCCATTATGCTGCATTTTGAGTCTGTCCGTGTTTGTTCTTCTCTTCCCTCTTTCCCCATGATTTACTGCTGATATAATTAAATGCATGCTGAACTTAAACGCATTACAGTGTAAACCCTCTAAGAGTCTGATTGATTTGTACATGAATAACGTGCTGTTGTGCAGATGTGGATGAGTGTGTGGAGGAGCGGCGCGTGTGTGTCGGTCGAGGGGAGTGTGAGAACACACTGGGCAGTTACAGGTGTGTGTGTCAGCGCGGTTACCGTGGCAACGGCACACACTGCACAGGTGAGTGACTGTGAGGGGGCTAATAATTAATTAGGTCTTAAAATTTAAAAATTAAATTAAATAAATAATTTAAAGTCAATTAAAATAAAATAAAATAAAATAATACTAAAAAATATTAAATATTTTATTTGTTTACCACACATCAGAGAACTGTGAACATGCAAATGTGTTGATTAATTATTGAAATATTAACTAAGTTTTCGGCCAAAGGGGTTTGAAATCTGATCAGATTTATTATAGTTAAGTAAAACTAAAACCATAAAAAATACATTTTTGTTACTTAAATGTTAACTGAAATGAAATAAAATATTTTATTTGCCAAGCAAACATTTTAAATGAAAACTTGATGTACTAAAATAACTAAAACTAAAATAAAAATTAATAAAATCTACATAGACATAATAAAAACGATTAAAACTTTAACAAAAATTAAAAGAAAAAGGAAAATATAAAAATAAAAGCCAATTCAAGCTAAGTATCTCAATAACACTTTACAATAATTTGTGAACATTAGTTAACATGAACTATCAATAAACTTCTTAATCTTAATCTCAACATTTACTAATAAGATCTGTTTACATCTGTTTAGTTAATGCACATCGAACTAACATGAACATGAACATTTTTAATGACCCGCTTTAACAAAGATTAATAAATGCTGTAATATATATGGCTCACTCTTCATGTTGCTTATTGTAACAGTGACATTAACCTCACACTGATGTGTTCACGCAGACATAAACGAGTGTCTGACCGGGGATCACGGCTGTGACGTCAACGCTCGCTGCGGGAACGTCATGGGCTCGTATTTCTGTCAGTGTCATCAGGGATACAGCGGAGACGGACACTCCTGCTACGGTCAGTGCTACGGATCCATGGAGACTGATGCTGATGATGCTGAATAGGGATGTCAATTTAGATAATAATCTATTGTTGTTTAAATTAAACGATTCATTGTTAACCTTAAACTATTTAATCTGAAGTTACTTAAAGGATTGGTTGATTTCAGAATTAAAATTTCCTGATAATTTACTCACCTCCATGTCATCCAAGATGTTCATGTCTTTCTTTCTTCAGTCGAAAAGAAATTAAGGAAAACATTCCAGGATTTTTCTCCATATAGTGGACTTCACTGGGGTTCAACGGGTCCAAAATGTCAGTTTCAAAGAGCTCTACATGATCCCAGACGAGGAATAAGAGTCTTATCTAGAGAAACCATCAGTCATTTTCTAAAAAAAATACACATTTATATACTTTTTAACCACAAATGCTCGTCTTGCACTGTGCTGTGATGCTCCACGCATGACGTAATCATGCGTAATTACATCTCATTTTCTTATTTAACTTCAAAATCATCCGTCATCGTTGTTTTACCTTTTTTGTAAAGGGCGTTTAACTTAATCTATGTACGTTCACTTTGTAAACACTGGATCGGTACTTCCACATACATCACATGTGACCTTTCCAACATGATTACGTCATGCGTGGAGCATCACAGAGCAGTGCAAGACGAGCATTTGTGGTTAAAAAGTATATAAATGTGTATTTTTTTTAGAAAATGAGTAATGGTTTCTCTAGATAAGACTCTTGTTCCTCGTCTGGGATCATGTAGAGCTCTTTGAAACTGACATTTTGAACCCGTTGAACCCCAGTGAAGTCCACTATATGGAGAAGAATCCTGGAATGTTTTCCTTCATTTCTTTTCGACTGAAGAAGGAAAGACATGAACATCTTGGATGACATGGAGGTGAGTAAATTAGCAGGAAATTTTAGTTATGAAGTGAACTAATCCTTTAATTTTTCCTCGTGTGTCTGCTGCATGTTTTGCGTACCTTATTATCGGCATTTAATCAATCGTCGATTAATCGTTAGCATCACTAACGCTGAAGGATGATGTCGCTCGTGTCTTTGGCATCAGATGTGGACGAGTGCGCTCAGGATAACGGACTCTGTGAACACGACTGCACAAACCAGCCGGGAACGTACAGCTGCCGCTGCAACACCGGATACACAATCACTGCAGACGGACACAACTGTACAGGTACAGACACACACTGCTGACACTTCAGTTCAGTTCGGTTGAATTCACTTTAATTTCAGTTTCAGTTTCATTTGTTACACTCGGATACATGTGAATCACATTTATGAAAATTAATAGTTACACTGTAAACCCAAATAAACTCAAAAAATTTGAGTTTATATTTTTTGTTTTTCCCACTTAATATTAATCTTGCATGAAAATAACATTATCTAACACTTATTTTTAGCATTTACACTTCCTTTCGAGTGCCATGGGCAAAGCATGCAGTTTCAGTTAAACTTAAGTTCGTCTAAATTAAAAGAAATAAGTTCATAAAACTCAAAACAATTAAACAGTTCAGGGCTGGGTTTCCCGAAACCTTCTTAACTCTACGTCATTCTTAAATTATACCTTAAGCTGTACCTTAACGTTAATACGTGTTTCCCGAAACGTTCTTAGTTAAGTATACCTTCTGTAAGTCATACTTTCGTAAGGTTGGTCTGGACCACTCTTAGCTATACCTTATCACTGTTTATAGTCAATACGAATATAATTCTGAAGCTGTAATACACCCAGTGTTCGATTAGGATTATGGCAAAGAATAAAATGCAAAAAAATTCACTGTTAAATTCAAATGTGCTTTAGCGCTGATCCAGAGACAGACGCGCGCTCTGCGCTTGTCATGTAACTTTATCACAACTATTCGGTGTTTTTAACCTCATCGCGCTTTATTTTAGGTTTCAGACATTTAAATACACATTTGAATTAAGTAGGCTACTGCATAAAAAAGACATTTATAGTTTGTTAAATTCAAATTACACTGATGTCTACGGAAGCTGCAACAATAAACCTTTTTATTCATATCAGATACACATTGTTTATGAAACAATAACGTTTACTCCATTCTTCTCCCAGTTCACCGGCCACATACTTTTATGTATTTCGGGGAAGATTTCGTATAGGCTATCCGACAGCTCTAACTGCCGTGCAAACTCATCGCGTGACAAAACACATTCACTTCCACATATTTTACAATCGTAAATTCATGATATAGTTAACAAGTTTGTGAATATTTAAAAAAAAAAAAAACGATATAAACGAGATACCTACATGTCTGTCAGCTGCATGACGCGTCTCCAAGGAATTAAAACTTTATTCTAAATAAAGGTCGCCTTAAACTCACGCTGATGGGAGCTCCGCGCCCCCAGAATATATAAATTACAATATAGATTTAGTTTGCAATTTAGATTACTTTTATAACATACCATGAGTCCTGATAAATGCAATTTCTACTTCTGAAGTGCTTATTTTTATAAAGAACACTGATTTCTCACATAACGCAGTGAGGCAGCGACTGTATAGAGTGAATTATCGATTCTCGAGCCATCGATATCAACCAATTCAGCACCGCCACCATGGACAGCACCTGGTAACGTGGCACTTAAGCAACCTCCTAAGGGATAGTTCGGGGAATACGCCTAGAAACGGTACATCTTCAGTTAAGGTCTACCTTTAGTCTTCGTAGCGCGCTAAGAGACAACGTTATCGGGAAACCCAGCCCAGTTTACTTAAAATATATCAGTTCAGTGAATTTGAAAGTTAATTTGACTAAACTAATTTGTTTAATTTAAGATTGTACTACTCAAACCAATTAATTATTTTGAGCATTAGTGTTCTGTATTAGAGTGTAATCATATATTTAAGTATTGAGTAATAATAATTAACTACATGTATTTAGTACGGAAGAGGATTAGGGACAAGCAATAATAAAAAAATAAAACCATCTCGAGATTAAAGTTGTTAAATTTCGAGAAAAAAAGTCGAAATAAAATGTTGAGAATAAACTCATTAAATTACGAGAAAATCTCGTTAAATTTCGAGAAAAATAGTCTAAATAAAATGTTGAGAATAAACTCATTAAATTACGAGAAAATCTCGTTAAATTTCGAGAAAAATAGTCTAAATAAAATGTTGAGAATAATCTCATTAAATTACGAGAAAATTTCATTAAATTTCAAGAAAAAAATCTAGATAAAATGTTGAGAATAAAGTCATTAAATTACGAGAAAAGTCATTAAATTACGAGAACAAATTTGTTAAATTATGAGAAAAAAGTTGTTAAATTTCGAGAAAAAAAGTCGAGATAAAATGCTGAGAATAAAGTCATTAAATTACGAGAAAAAAGTCGTTAATTTATGAGAACAAATTCGTTAAATTACGAGAAAAAAAGTTGAGATAAAATGTTGAGAACAAATTCGTTAAATTACGAGAAAAAAGTCGTTAAATTATGAGAACAAATTCATTAAATTACGAGAAAAAAGTCTTTAAATTTCGAGAAAAAAGTCGAGATAAAATGTTGAGAATAAAGTTATTGAATTACGAGAAAAAGTCGTTAAATTACGAGAACAAATTTGTTAAATTATGAGGTAAAAACTCATTAAATTTCATGAAAAAAAGTCAAGATAAAATGTTGAGAATAAAGTCATTAAATTACGAGAAAAAGTCGTTGAATTACGAGAGCAAATTCGGTAAATTTCGAGAAAAAATGTCGAGATAAAATGTTGAGAATAAAGTCATTAAATTACGAGAAAAAAGTCGTTAAATTACGAGACAAAAAAAAACGTTAAATTTCGAGAAAAAATGTCGAGATAAAATGTTGAGAATAAAGTCATTAAATTACGAGAAAAAGTCGTTAAATTACGAGAGCAAATTCGGTAAATTTCGAGAAAAAATGTCGAGATAAAATGTTGAGAATAAAGTCATTAAATTACGAGAAAAAGTCGTTAAATTACGAGAGCAAATTCGGTAAATTTCGAGAAAAAATGTCGAGATAAAATGTTGAGAATAAAGTCATTAAATTACGAGAAAAAGTCGTTAAATTACGAGAGCAAATTCGGTAAATTTCGAGAAAAAAAGTCGAGATAAAATGTTGAAAATAAAGTCATTAAATTTAGATTAACATCTATTCAATTCAGTGCAATGCAATTGAGTTCACCTCATTCAATTAAATTAATTCTGTTCATTCAGGTCAATGCACTTCAGGTGAATTTCCTTTTAATTTAAATTAGTGTACTTTATTAGCATGAAATCGACCTGTATATTTGTATTGCCAAAACATTTGTTCATTTGTGTCCGGTGTAAGTGATGCACAATGGACTAAATGACCAGTGCACACAGAAACTGAAGTGTGTGTGTGTGTGTGTAGATGTGGACGAGTGTGTGAGCCGTAATGACACGTGTGAACAGACCTGCAGGAACACACTGGGTTCGTTCCTCTGCTCGTGTCGGCGCGGGTACCAGCTGCACATCGATGGACGCAGCTGTGTGGGTCAGTGCCATTAAATCTCACATCACGGTCAGTTAAAGCGTTCTCAATCTTTCAGATGACACATGATGGGACCCCCATCCTAAACACCATTACTCTTAACTAACCCAATTTAAAATGAACATTATAAATGTAATATTATAAAAATATTATTTGGAAAATAATATATTTTTTAGTTAATTTATTTAGTTTAATCTAATATTTAATTATTTATTTAGTTTTGTTTTATTTTCAGTTTTATGAGATTTTTTCTATAGATCCCCTAGAATTCCCTATCAGACCCAATTTATACTGTAAAAAAACATATATTATAAATATGTGTAAAATAGTATTAGGAAAATATTTAATACTTAACACTTATTGTTTAATACGTATTAAAATTATTTAATAAAATATTTAGTACTTTTTTCCTACTTACTATAGTACTGTACTTTTAGATTATTTATTTATTTTATTTAATTTATTTATTTATTTCTGTTTTATTCAAATTTTTCTATGGACCCCCTATTATTCCCTAGCAAACCCAATTTATACTGTAAAAAATGATATTATAAATATGTTTAAAATATTATTTTTAAATATTATTAAATTTTCTTTCTATTATGTTACATTATTAAACTTTTTCCTCTTCACTATTGGACTGTTAGATTATTTATTTATTTATTTATTTTAATCTTATTTATTTATTTAATTTATTTTATTTATTTTGTATTTATTTTAATAATTATTTTAATCTTATTTATTTATTTAATGTATTTATTTTGCATTTATTTTATTAATTATTTTAATTTTATTTATTTAATGTATTTATTTTGTATTTGTTCATTTCTAATAATTATTTTAAACTTATTTATTTAATGTATTTATTTTGTATTTATTTTAATACTTATTTTAATCTTTTTTATTTATTTAATGTATTTATTTTAATAATTATTTTAATCCAATTTATTTATTTATTTAATGTATTTATTTTAATAATTATTTTAATCTAATTTATTTATTTATTTAATGTATTTATTTTGCATTTATTTTATTAATTATTTTAATCTTATTTATTTATTTAATGTATTTATTTTGCACTTATTTTATTAATTATTTTAATCTTATTTATTTATTTATTTAATGTATTTATTTTGTATTTGTTAATTTCTAATAATTATTTTAATGTTTTGTATTTATTTAATGTATTTATTTTGTATTTATTTAACAATTATTTTAATATTATTTATTTATTAAATATATTTATCTTTTATTTATTTATTTTAATAATTATTTTAATCTTTATTTATTTATTTATTTATTTCAGTTTTACTCTTTTCTATGGACCCACTAGTATTCCCTAGCAGACTCAATTTCTTTTGTGAAAAATTAATATTAAAAAATTTGTGTTGAAAAATATTGTTTGAAAAATGTGTCATTTATATTGTGTTACATTATTCATTTTTTTCTACTAAGTCCCTATAGTACTATACTTTTAGATTTTATTTATTTAAATATATTTATTTATTTTTTATTTATTTATTTAGTTTAATCTTATTTTTATTTATTTTTTGCAGTTTATTCTAAAAAAAAAGACCCCTTAGAATTCAGAGCCCAGTTTGGACACCCCTGCGTTAAGAGTCAGATTTTCTCTCCTTCACTGACATCTGTGTGTGTGTGTGTGTGTGTGTGTGTGTGTCACAGACATCGACGAGTGTAAACTACAGAACGGAGGCTGTTCTCACGAGTGCACGAACACAGCAGGCGGTCACACGTGTCACTGTCCCTTCCCTCTGCTGCTGGACCAGCGCAACTCCAGCTGCGTCAGTGCGTGATACACACGTGTGTGTGAAGTGTGTGTTCACTGTTTCACATGCATCATTTTGATCAGTAATGCCTGTGTGCGTCTCTCTCTCTCAGACGTGACGTCGTGTGCGCTGAGGAACGGAGGATGTGATCATATCTGCTCTCTGGGGGCAGAAGGGGGCGTCCACTGCAGCTGCAGGGCAGGATGGGAGCTGAACGCCGACCACAGAACCTGTGACGGTAACACACAAATACACACTCAATCATTCACAACGAGAGCAGCAGGTTTTTACACACATTTCTGAATAAATATGATCCACATGAATTACATAAATCTGAGATTTTTGTTGTTTTGTGACTGTATATCCATCTGTTGTCAACAAAATATTTACATTTTTAAAAAGCTGTGTTTTTCCGCTAAAATAAAAGCTCTGTTGTTCAATATTTGAAAGCAAAGAAATTAATACAGACATTAATAATAGTATGGCAATTTTACTGTTTTTGTCAAATTCCCATTTTTTATTTTACAGTACTATAATATTATTTGAGTAGTAATTTCTTTTGTGATTTATTATAATTTAATAAAATAAAAATAACACTTTTAATAATATTAATTATTATTATTCTTATTATTAAGTATGCAAATGTTATTTTTCAGTACAGCAATAGAAATTTCTTCACTGATTTGTTTAATTTTATATACGTTATAAAATATTAATATTTTATATACAAATTATTTAAAAAAATAACATTTATAATAATAATTGTAATTGTTTATTATTATTATTATTAAATACTATTTTAATTTACAGTACAATAACTGTATTAGTAATTAAATCATAGAATATTTTAATAATACTAATACTATAATAATAATAATAATAATAATAATAATAATAATAATTTCTTTATTGAGTTGTTTTTTATAACTTAATAATTTTTTTAATAAAAATAATAATTATTATTATTATTCAGTACTCAGTTGTTATTTTTCAGTACGGTAATAATATTGCAATAGTTATTTATTCATTGATTTGTTTCATTTTAGTATTTTTAACATTTGTAATAATAATTACAACTATTATTATTGTTTTTTATTTTACAGTATGATAATAGTAATTTATTTATTGGTTATTATTTGGTTAATTTTTTAAAATGTAATAAAATAAAAATAATGTCTAATAATAATTGTAATAATAATAATAATAATATTAAATAAAATTAAATATTTAATTTGTATTTTACAGTATGATAATAGTATTTCAATAGTAATTTATTGATTTGTTTATTTTAATATATATATATATAAATATTTATATATAAATATATATATATAAATATTTTTTTAATTTAATAAAATAAAAAGAACATTTGTAATAATAATTGCAACTATTATTATTAAATGCTAATGTTTTTTTATTTTACAGTAATTTATTTATCGATTTGGTTAATTTTTAAAATGTAATAAAATAAAAATAATGTCTTTAAAAATAATCATAATAATTGTAATAATAATGATAATTATTATTATTATTAAATATTTAATTTGTATTTTACGGTATGATAATAGTATTTCAATAGTAATTTATTGATTTGTTTATTTTTTAATTTAATAAGATAAAAAGAACATTTGTAATAATAATTGCAACTATTATTATTAAATGCTAATGTTTTTTTATTTTACAGTAATTTATTTATCAATTTGGTTAATTTTTAAAATGTAATAAAATAAAAATAATGTCTTTAATAATAATCAATAATTGTAATAATAATAATCATTATTATTATAACTAAATATTTGTATTTTAGAGTATGATAATAGTATTGCAATTTAATAAAATAAAAACAACATTTGTAATATTAATAATAATACTAAGTAGTAGTAATAAAATAATAATAATAATAATAATGTTTTAGACTCTCTCATCAGCTGACGTGCTGAACAACATCTCTCTCTCTCTGCAGATGTGGACGAGTGTGTGAGTTTCAGCGGCGGCTGTGAGCAGGTGTGTGTGAATCACGCTGGCGGTTTTAATTGCAGCTGTCTCTTGGGCTTTGAGTCGCGGAAAGACGACCCGACAAAATGCCAACGTGAGTCACGGCTGTTCACACACACACACTGATGCGTATGAACCCTCCTCATGACCACCCTACGTGTTTTTCCAGCGGTGTGTGAACCTGTCTGTCAGAACTCTGGAGTGTGTGTCGCTCCGAACACCTGCGACTGTCCGGCCGGATACCCTGGACCGGGATGTTCGGGTAACAGCCCTGTGTTTGAGGTCAAAACATACTGAAACAGGGTGTGATTTTTCCATTTCCATACAGACTTCCATATTAATAACATCCACGTGAATTACATAAATCTGAGATTTTTGCTTCAAAATAAAAGCTCTGTGGTTTAACATTTGAAAGCAAATTAATACTTAAGAAAATAATTTTACTGTAAAAATGATTAGCATTGGTTTTGTTGTGAAATATATATTTTTTTTTTTACAGTACAATAATATTATTGCAGTAGTAATTTCTTTTGTGATTAATTTTAATTCCTGTAATTGAATCAAATAAAATTTGTAATGATATGAAAATTATTATTATTAATAGTATTGAATATTGCAATACTATTAATATACTGTAAAATAAAAATTGTATTTAATGAAAACAAATATATAAATAATAATACTTTTATTTTAAAAAAATTATATTATTATTAAATTCTCATTTTTTATTTTACAGTACAGTAATAGTATTGTAACTTAAAGCTAATATGTTTACACACATTTGACTGACAGTTACGCTGTAAAACAGCTGATAACATGGTGGAATAACAAATTAAGTCTGTTTTCTCAGATTGAACTATTTTATTGATGCTTTTTAAGCATGAGTTGTACGCATACTTAGAATAAATATTTGAAAATTTGTCATTTTCTGGGACTGCCTTCACCATGAAACCAAAAAGTTTTGTTTTTGAAAGAAGTCCCTTCTGTTCATCAAGGCTGCATTTATTTGATGCAAAAAATACAGTAAAAAATATGAAATATTATTACAATTTAAAGTAAGTATTTTGTATTTTAAAAATATTTTAAAAAGTAATTTATTCCTGTGATCAAAGCTGAATTTTCAGCATCATTACTCCAGTCTCCAGTGTCACATGATCCTTCAGAAATCATTCTAAAAAACAGCATTTATTTGAAATAGAATCTTTTGCAACATTCTAAATGTTTTCAGTGTCACTTTTGATGCATTTAATGCATCGTTGATAAATAAAAGTATCACTTTCTTTCAAAAAATCGGAATTTTTAAAGTTTTTTAAATGTGTTTCATGTGTTTATTGTTGTGTGTGTGTGTGTGTGTGTGTCAGCCATGTGTTCTCCACCCTGCGCTCACGGAGGCTCCTGCATGAGGTGGAACGTGTGTCTGTGTCCTCCGGGCTGGACGGGCGACGGATGTCACACAGGTAACGGTTGACCCTATCTCACACACTCACACACACACACACCGTAACACGACTGATGATGTGTGTGTGTGTGTCTCAGCCGTGTGCGAGCTGCCATGCGGTAACGGTGGACGTTGCGTCGCTCCAAACACCTGCCAGTGTCCCTCAGACTACAGCGGGCCGCAGTGTCTCACGCGTGAGTTTGTGTGATTTTATGATGCTTTTTAATGTTGTTTCTCGTCATATGGCCTCGGTGTGTATATGTGCACTGAAGGTGTGTGTTTGCAGCTCTGTGTTCTCCTCCGTGTGTGAACGGCGGGAGGTGTGTGGACATCAACACCTGCAGCTGCGCAGACGGATGGACGGGAGCTCGCTGTCAGATAGGTGAGCGAACACACACACGTTTACTTATCTGTCATCTATTGTTTTTTTGTACAGATAGTTATAGATACTCTAACCAACACCTAAACCTAACAGGAAACTCAACTTTATTTACTTTTAATAATTCAAAATATGGTTAACGGCATGAGTAATAAATGATTATTTTCATTTTTGGGTGAACTAACCCTTTAAGTACTTTTGTACGCACATGCTTACTTAATGAGGACTTTCATAGACTGATATTGATCTTAAATTAAGCTAATGTTAATGACTAACCAACCCCTGAAACTACATTTAAATAAAAACTATGAGAATAAAACAATATCTATTTAATTTATTACTCACATTTTTATTACTATTGCTTAATTTTTGTAAATAACATTGTTTCTTGGTATAATATAATATGGATATAATGTTTCTTGAGCATCAAATCATCATATTAGAATGATTTCTGAAGGATCATGTGACACTGAAGACTGGAGTAATGATGCTGAAAATTCAGCTTTGATCACAGAAATAAATTATATTTTACTATATATTCACATTGAAAACACATATTTTAAATTGTAAAAATATTTCACAATTTTTACTGTATTTTTGATCAAATAAATGAGCCTTGGTGAGCAGAAGAGAATTCTTTCAAAAATATTTAAAAAATCTTACCAACCCCAAATATAAAGAGAGTTTAATTTTACAAATCATGCAATTTTGTCCTCAAAGTAACTGGTGAAGATCACAAGTGTGTGTGTGTGTGTGTGTGTGTGTGTGTGTGTGTGTGTGTGTGTGTGTGTGTGTGTGTGTGTGTGTGTGTGTGTGTGTGTGTGTGTGTGTGTGTGTGTGTGTGTGTGTGTTCCTCCTCAGAACCCGTCAGATGTGTGTCGGCGTGTAAAAACGGTGGTGTGTGTGTGGGACTCAACAGATGCCAGTGTGTGGATGGATTCAGCGGAAACCTCTGCGAGACGGGCACGTGACCGAACGACATCGTTCATTCCATCATGACATCATGTTCAGTGTGACATCATCCATTATCATGACATCGTTCACTCAAGTCATCATAACATCATCCTTCATTCATTCGTTCACAAAAAAATATTATTCGACGTCATTTATTCATGATGAATTTTTGTGTCTAGAATGTCTATTTATTAATTGCTATATTTAATCGTCAATAATATGATATCATTTATTCATTAATTTTTCAAATATGGCATCATCATCCTTCATGAATTCATTCTGAGTGATGTAACCATTATTATTGAATGAAGAATTATCATCAGAGCAACATTAATTGATTGACATTGTTAATAATAAATTATTAATCATTCATTCTTTCATGTTCATAATCCATTATGACGTCACAGATGATGTCATTTACTATCATGACATGATTTATTTATTAATTCACCATGACATTATTCACTCATTCAATACACTATATGCACGGAGCGTTCTTTAAAACTTCCGCATTAATGCAAGCCAGATGGAAAACCTCCGGTGAGAGTCATGTGCTGGTGTGTTGAGCATCAAGTGTCATACTGAGTTTATAATCAGAATATAGTCACTTAAATAGTCAGGCACAGCATTAATTTAGTTATTCAAACGTAAGACGGCATAAAAAATAAATAAATAAAGACGAGCCTCAGTGTTCCTCCTCGACTAAATTCAATTCGATCATCAGTTTTTACACTTTTATGCGAAAAAAAGCTTCAAAAATTAAATATTTATTATGCAATTTAGTTAGATTAATTGAATAAAATGTGTGTTTTTACAAATCGTTGATCTGACAGCTGCTGAGATTATAAAGAGAGAGCGGCGCTCGCTTTCTGTGTCGTTCATTCACAAGAAAAGTTATTGTTTTTCATGAGATTTTGTGAGTATTTCATACTTCACATCGACAAAATGTATTTTTAAACCTAGTTATTTTATTATGTTTAATATTTAGTCAAAAACAAAGTGAAAAATGATTAGATATATGCGCAAATAAATGCTACTCTGCCGCCACCTGCTGGTTAAAGTGGTAATTATTGTCTTTTTTTTACTTTTAAATAAGTGTTTTCTATCAAATGTTGAATTTCCTACATTTTTAAACGTTCGGTTCTCAGAAGAACAAATAATGTTTGTGGTTATCACATTAAAAATAACATGGGGCATGCATATGTGTGTCTAATTACAGACACAGCGTTTTTAAACGTCCCAATAGCTTCGTCTTTACTGCAATCAATAAAACTGATTTATTGGCAAAAATAGATAAATGTGATAACTGCATTAAAATATGAATACAAAATTAAAAAGTCATTGATGGTTTTGTGTCGATGTACAGCGACTACAGAATGAACAGCTAAGCTGGCTAAACCACAACCAGGAAGTAACTGTGCATATAGTCCATTGCATTTTATTTTTGTTTCAAACTGCTTTACAAAAATTCATAAATCCTTTCATTATGACATCATTAATCATTGAATCATTCATATGACATCATTCATTTATTCAATTTCAGTTACATTTGCAGTGATTGTTTCATGTTCATGTTCACTGACTTTTTCAGTTCAGTTTGCAGTGTTTCTTCTGTTCATGCAGTGGTGTGTGTGTGTGTGTGTGTGATCATGTAATTGTGTGTGTGTGTGTGCAGCTGTCACTACGCCGTGTGTTCCTCCCTGCCAACACGGTGCAGCCTGCGGCCCTCTGAACACCTGTGTGTGTCCGACGGGGACGAGCGGCATACGCTGTGAGAAACTGTAAGAGAACACACACACACACACACACACACACACAGCACTCGTCATGTTAATGAATTAAAGCCCATCATCCCGTCCTCTGGGCTTTCAGCACGTGTCCTGTCGTGACGACGGTGGTCAGTATGGCCCGCGCGGTGCGGAAAGGCTTTCGGGAGAGTTACGTGGACCGCTGCGGACCCCTGGGAGTCCAACTCTGTACTAAATACAGGTCAGTCACACACATACTCACACGTTCATCTGTGTTTAGTGTGTTGAGCAGGAAACAGTGTTTCTGAACTCCCTGACTCCCTTTTCTTCACAATATTCCTCATTTAAATAATTCATATGCAGAATAAAGGGGCGGGGCCTGGTTGAGTTAGTTAGTAGGGTGTTGAAACTGGTGGATATGTTAAGGGGCGGGACATTTCCCAAACACCAATCACAGTACACTGCTCCAGCTGACCAATCAGAGCACAGTGTGATAAGATAATCATGTAGCAAAGCTCTGTTTGTACTGTATAATCCACTGAATGACACAAAGCATATAATCAAATGAATGAATCAGATTCAGATGATGAGTTCAAACTAAAGATTCAAAACATTATAATCATATCAGATGAGCTGTAGAAAGATTTGAGGTCAGCAAGGTTATTAAAATGTTTTTGAAAGAGTCTCTTCTGCTCACCAAGGGTCATTTATTTGATTAAAAAATACTGTAAAAATTGTGAAATATTATTACTATTTAAAATATCGGTTTTCTACGGAAGAGGATTAGGGCCAAGCAATAATAAAAAAAAATAAAACCATCTTGAGATTAAAGTTGTTAAATTTTGAGAAAAAAAGTTGAGATAAAATGTTGTTAAAATGAGTTTATTCTCAACATTTTATCTCAACTTTTTTCTTGAAATGTAACATTTTTCTCATATTTTAACGAATTTGTTCTCATAATTAAACAACTTCTTTCTCATAATTTCATGAGTTTATTCTCACCATTTTATCTTGACTTTTTTTCTTGAAATTTAACGAATTTGTTCTCATAAATTTAACAAGTTTTTTTTCTCGTAATTTAACGAATTTATTCTCAACATTTTATCTAGACTTTTTTTCTCGAAATTTAACGACATTTTTCTCATAATTTAACGAATTTGTTCTTGTAATTTAAGACTTTTTTCTCGAAATTTAACAACTTTAATCTCGAGATGGTTTTATTTTTTTATTATTGCTTGGCCCTAATCCTCTTTCGTAGTAATTTATTCATCAGTAATATATTCGTAATTTATTCATGTGATCAAACCTGAATTTATTTGATTAAAAAGACAGTAAAAATTGTGAAATATTTTTACAATTTAAAATATCTGTTTTCAATGTGAATATATAGTAAAATATAATTTATTCCTGTGATCAAAGCTGAATTTTCAGCATCATTACTCCAGTCTTCAGTGTCACATGATCCTTCAGAAATCATTCTAATATGATGATTTGATGCTCAAGAAACATTTATGATGTTGAAAAACTTTTTGTGTTTGTGGAAACTGTCGTACATTTTATTTTTCAGGATTTGTTAATGAATAGAAAGTTCAAAAGAACAAAATTGATTTGAAATAGAAATCTTTTGTAACATTATAAATGATTTACTGTCACTTTTGTCATCGATTTCCATTTAAATCCTTGCTTATTAGAAGTATTAATTTCTTTAAAAAAAAAAAGAAAAAAATGTTACTGACCCCAAACTAAGGGAAGTGTATATTACGGAAGAGGTTAGGGCCAAGCAATAATAAAAAAATAAAACCATCTCAAGATTAAAGTTGTTAAATATCGAGAAAAAAAGTTGAGATAAAATGTTGAGAATAAAGTAATTAAATTACGAGAAAAAAGTCGTTAAATTATGAGAACAAATTCGTTAAATTTCGAGAAAAAAGTTGAGATAAAATGTTGAGGATAAACTCGTTAAATTACGAGAAAAAAGTCGTTAAATTTCGAGAAAAAAGTCGAGATAAAATGTTGAGAATAAAGTAATTAAATTACGAGAAAAAAGTCGTTAAATTACAAGAAAAAAGTAGTTAAATTATGAGAACAAATTCGTTAAATTTCAAGAAAAAAGTCTAGATATAATGTTGAGGATAAACTCATTAAATTATGAGAATAAAGTCATTAAATTACAAGAAAAAAGTAGTTAAATTATGAGAACAAATTTGTAATTTAACAAATTTGTTCTCATAATTTAACGACCTTTTTCTCATAATTTAATGTGTTTATTCTCAACATTTTATTTAGACTTTTTTTCTCAAACTTTGACGAGTTTTTTCTCAGAATTTAACAACTTTAATCTCAAGATGGTTTTTATTTATTATTGCTTGGCCCTAATCCTCTTCCGTAGTATAGTCAAGTCAAGTCAAGTCACCTTTATTTATATAGCGCTTTTTACAATGCAGATTGTGTCAAAGCAGCTTTACATTGATAACTGCTACATCATTTGGCTGCACAGCAGCTCTTAAATAATAGTGTCAAAGTATATTAATGTTGAAACATTGCTTATTATTGCTTTAACTGATATAGCAGAATCTCTTTTGACACAAAATACACGTCAGACCAGCCTGACTGTCAGCTGTGATATACAGTCATAAGTGTGTGCTGCTCTCACTGTCATGTGTGGTTTTGTTTTCTGTGTTTGCAGGATAAACCAGGCGCGTGTGTATCTGCAGGCGTATAGAGTGGGCTACAAGATCCAGTGTTCCGACAAAACAAGATGAACCACAAGACAACAACACCAAGTCCAGGATAAAATCTCCCAAACAGGGATCCAAACACAACACAAATTATATTTAATGGATCCATGAAGATTCTTTAACATGTCTATTCCACAAAAGGTTCTTTCGATTTTTAAAATGTCCTCCACAGTTATATTTTAAAACAAATCACTGAAAGGTTCTTTGGGGAAGCAAAAATGATTATTTTATGGGATTGAGAAAAAAACGACAAAAAAACAACATTTATTTTTATGATTCTGTATATTGCTTTTGCACATTGTGCATGTGTATTTTTTTCATACAAATAAAAAAAGATATTTTTATGTGACTGTTTTACTTCACTGTGTGATGAACTTCTGTGCAAGTGTGTAACTGAGTAAACCCAGGTGACCTGAAAACTGGTGCAAACTCGTTGAAATGCTGGTCACTTCTGTTTACAGCAGCGTGTGAAAGTGAACCTGTGCTGTATAGAATCGTGTCGTTCCACACCCGTAAGACCTTCGTTCATCTTCAGAACTCAAATTAAGATATTTTTGATGAAGTCAGAGAGGTTTCTGTCTCTCTATAGAGATCCAATCCAATTTTGACCTTCAACCATTTGGTGCCCATTAAAGTCCACTATATGGAGAAAAATCCTGGAATGTTTTCCTCAAAAACCTTCATTTCTTTTCGACTGAAGAAAGAAAGACATGAACATCTTGGATGACATGGCATAAATTATCAGGAAAATTTTATCTGAAAGTGAACTAATCCTTTAAACTCAATTTTATGAAGCGATGTGAGTGCTTTGTTTGCGCAAAAAACATAATTTACCATTTTATTTACAAAAACGCATGTTCGCGAGAGCTTCACGGCACGTGTTTTGTGTTCACGCGAGTACTGGCATTGTTGCGTGAACATGCTTTGGATAATGTTATTTTGTAAATAAAGTAGTAAATTGTGTTTTTTTGCACAAGCAAAGCACTCATGTCGCTTCATAAAATTGAGTTTAAGCCACAGGAGTCACATGGAGCACTTTAATGATGGCTTTTTCGTACCTTTCTGGACCTTGGAGTGGTAGTTGTGTTGGATCTCTATGAAGGGACAGAAACCTCTCAGACTTCATCAAAAATATCTTAATTTGTGTTCCGGAGATGAACAAAGGTTTTACAGATGTGGAATGACACAAGGTGAGTAATTAATGACAGAATTTTCATTTTTGTGTGAACTATCTCTTTAAGGCCCGTTCACATCAAGAACGATAACTATAACGATAAGCGTATCAGTTTATACACAAACTCACTATATCGATCTGGTTATTATTAACACGCAGTTTTGTCGTGTGTCGCTTTAAATGCTCGCGCTCTAAAAGCATGATGGATTCTGATTGGCTGTCAATGTTTTCATCCGCTGGAAAAAATAAATATTTCTGAAAGTGATTCCATCCATATTGTTTCAATATGCCGTTATCGTTATAGTTATCATCATTGTTTGAACGCACCTTTACTGGGACACTGAGCTCAGCAGAAGTTAATGCAGTCAGATATTAACGGAGTGATAGAGCCTCACTGACCTGTTTACCAGAAGACATCTGAAGACATGTCTGCTCTGAAGAAGACCACCAGACCACCATCAGCTGAGGAAGAGACTCGCGACAATAAACGGGTGAAAAACACACAAGTCATATAAAAATGTTATCAACTGAAAATTTATTGGTAAGGTTCCATTTGTTGACATCACACATTTTTTGATAGCCTGTTGCATAAAAGGGTTTATCTATTATCTTAATGATAAATACTTTTTTAGGCGTTATGTCTTACAAGTGTAGTTAAAAGTGCATGATATAAATATGTGAATTTTTTTTTTTTTTTTTTTGCGATGTAAAACTGTTTATTTATTGTGTATTTATTATCTATTTCGTTTTGGTCAGTGATGGCAATGGGTATTATTAACATAAAAGGAAAAAAAATGGAAAAGAAAGTAGAATAATCGAAGATATACTGCGAGAAAGAAAATTTGTGTCCTTAAAAATGTATTTATTGTATAATTAAATTGAAAGACATAATACAGTATAAAAACATCTTAATGTTAATTCCAAAATGTACTAATACATTATTAATATCAAAAGATGTATTTTTTAATATTTACCTGACCTGAGCATGACATTTGTATTAACTATTAATATTATTTAATGCATTAACAACATGAAATTTTATTGTAAAATATATGTTTTTGGAAAGAAAAAGAAAGAAAAAATTATTTGATCTGATACAGCATAATTTTATATTAAACATTTACATTAAAATGTTAAAATTATGTGTTTATATACATATAATCTTTTATAAAAAATATTTTAAGAAAAAGTTTTTTCTTCATTTATTATTAGTTATGAAGATATGGAAGTTTATGTAAATGTACGCAGATATTGTTATTTTATACTTATGCTTTCTTTCAGTATCAACTTTGACTCAGATGTTTCTCCTAAAATAAAATTATTAATAATAATAATAAAATATGAAATATCATTATAAAATATTAAAATATATAAATATTAATATAATATGTAATACTGTATTTTATATTTGTTTATTAATTTTAATTAGCCTAGTGAAATCAAGGAAGTAAAAACAGATACAAATGAGTAACTGTTTGTCATCCAGTAAGAGTACAGAGATATAAAATGAATGTGAAGAGCTGCTCAGATCAAATGAAAAGTATATCATTATAATTTTAAACATCACATCTTTCCTTTCACAGGGGATGAATATGAAGAAGGTTCTGGATTTGAGTTCTGGAGACTCTCACAACGCTGGAGTGAAGCCAATAACCTTTGTTAGACAGGTCTGACGTTTTGTTAATTGTTGCTTAAATAAGTGATATATCGAACATATGGTTATGGCAAGCCGTTCTGACTTTTATTCATTCTCAGGAATAGATAATATCAAGAATTCTTGATATCAACAATTCAATTTTTACTAGTTAAACTGCTAATTTTTGATATCAAGAATTACATTTCTACTAGTAACAAAGTTAATTTTTGATATCAACAATTCAATTTTCACTAGTTAAAATGCTAATTTTTGATATCAAGAATTTATATTTGCACTAGAATTCTTGATATCTGTAATTGTATTTTTACTAGTGAAATGTCACCAAAGGCTGCCATTCAAATTCAATTGTTGATATCAAGAATTGATTTCTTACTAGTTGAAATTCCAATTTCACATATCAGAAATACAATTCTTACTATAGTAAAAATAATTTTTGATGTCAATAATTCAGTTGTCACTAGTTGAAATGTCAGTTCTTGATAACAAAAATTGAATTGGTACTAGTAAAAATGTTAATTTTTGATATCAATAATTTGATTTTCACTAGTGACAATGTTAGTTTCTGATATCATGAATGTGATTGTTACTAGTAAGAAAGCCATTTTAGATATCTGAAATTATGTTGATATCAGAAATATATTTTCAGATATCAAAAATGACAATTTTTACTAGTAGCAATTCAATTATTGATATCAAAAATTATGATTTTTACTAGTAAGAATTGTATTTCTGATATGTGAAATTGGAATTTCAACTAGTAAGAAATCAATTGAATTTGAATGGCAGCCTATGGTGACATTTCACTAGTGAAAATACAATTACAGATATCAAGAGTTTTTACTAGTGGAAATTCAAATGTTGATGTCAAGAATTAAAATTGTTACTAGTGGAAATGTAATTCCTGATATCAACAACTGAATTGTTGATATCAAGAATTCATATCCTGAGATGTGAATAAAAGTCAAAACGGCTTGCCATATATACTGGCTGAATTACAAATGAGCACAATGTGTCCTGCACTTTGGTTTTGTAGAGCAGAACGTCCCGTTATAATCGTCCTGCGATGAGGTCAACATGAAAGCTGACTCTGTTCACTCTCTTAAACTGTAAATGATTGATCAGTGTATGTTAACATGCAACATCCCTTTCTTTTAAATCAAGTCACGTTTCTTTTCGTCTTGCTGTTTTGTCTCTGAAACCCGTCTCACTGCAGAAGTAACTGTGCATTAAATGGCGTTTGATGTCGACTTGTTTCAGGTCATAGCCGGATGTTTGTATCCCAGTCTCCTGCAGAGCGACGCTCTTCCTCCTGACGCTCGTCTCAGAGCTCAGATGTTACTCCGTCACTTTGATGGAGGCAGTATCGGTGAGATTGTCTTTGTGTGAAATTGTGATAGTTATAATATATATTACATGCACACTACACCTCAAAAGTTTGGGGTCAGTATGATTTTTTACTGTTTTTGAAAGAAGTCTCTTCTGCTCACCAAAAATACAGCCACTGTCTACTAATGCTGTCATGTGACCTGTGATGCTCACAATGTGATTGGCTGTCTGGTCGTTTCACTCTTCAGGTTCGTACACTGATTCATGTGGATCGATGTACGTGAGAAACACTATAGCAGAGTCCATTTCTTTGCGGGACGGAGGCGTCCCATCGAGTCCAGAGCAAGTGTTCATCACTGTTGAGACCCAGAGGGGTTTGATGGTACGATCCAGAACCATTCGTTTATGTTTTACGTGCTTCATTTGATTAGAGACATGACTGTGCGCAGGTGATGATGCGACTGCTGTGTCAGTCAGAGGGCGTGTCTGCGGTTATGATCCCAGACCCCGCCCCTCACACTCTGGCACACCTCCTGGAGAGGATGGGCGTGGTTCCGGTGCCCTATCGGCTGCAAGAGCAGTGTGGGTGGAGCGTGGAGAGGGCGGAGCTTAACAGAGCCATCCAGGCGTCGAGAGGGCGGTGCTCTCCACGGGCAATTTATATCAGTAACCCCGGCGACCCTACAGGTACGGGACAATATAATTAAGTTTAATTAAGTAATTTTGCGATTCTTCTTGGTCATGTGACGCATTTAACAGTGTTAAATTTAAAAGGTCAGTGTAATTATATGCTTACAAAACATAAGCACACTTCAAGTTAATTTTATTAAGTATACTTAAGTAAATTTCAAGTATATTATTCTGTAGTAAGTATACTAATATCCATGCATTAGTAGTATACTTGGAAGTGTACTATTTTAATACAATTTGGGATTAAATTGGCCCACTTTTAAAATACTAAGTATACTACTTTAAGTGTAAAACTTTGAGTAGTTTACAACTATGTGTTTCATTTCAACTTTAATACAAGTGAACTTATATGAATACTAATAGCTTACTAGTTAAATATTTGTAGCACATTTTTAGTTTATGAAAGTACACTTTGCAGTATACTACTACTAGTATATTATACTGCAAGTAAACTTGTTTTCTTTTCATACTTAAGACATTTTGTAAAACTATGTGGAAAAGTATTTAATATGCTACTAAAACAAAAGTGTAAACACAACTACTAGCCAAGTATACTAAGAATACTTAAGTATATCTCAATCAAAAGATTGAGAACAAGTGTAAGCCAAAAATACTTAGACTTTTCTGTCAGTAAGTCAAATGTACTTGAGTGTAATTTTAAGTATATTTCTGAGAAGTACATAAAAAGTAGACTGAAAGTTTAAAAGAAGTATACTAATGCACACTTAAATAAACTTCTTTAAAGGTGATATTCCAATGAAAAATACCATAGTGTCACCACAAAGTTTTTGTAAGTGAACTGATCAATTGTCATATAAATATTATACAGGGCACGTCCAGAGCAGGGAGTCCATCGAGGATGTGATTCGCTTCGCTGCCGACGAAGAACTTTTCTTGTTGGTCAACGAGGTGAGGGTTTAGAGTGTAATCTTCATTTTCTGGTTTGGTCATGTTTGTTTTCTTGGGAATTATGATTTTTATGTGTTGCAGGTTTATCAGAACACGGTTTTTGCGGACGGGTCAGAGTTTGTGTCCTATAAGCAGGTTCTGGCTGAGATGGGAGCCCCTTATTCTGAGACAGTTCAGCTGGCCTCGCTCCATTCGCTCTCAAACGGCATCATGGGAGAGTGAGTTTTTCAAGTCAATCTTTTATGATGTCAGAGCTGATAAAACCAAACTAAAATTGACATGGTTATCTTCTTACCTTTTTTTCTTTTACTAACATTTACTAACAATTTTACTAACAAAAACCTAACAATGTCCATTTTGGTTTAATGTTGAGTATTATGTTAGTCTATAACAGAGCTTCCCAAACTTCAGAGTGGTAAGGCCCCCCCAAAAACATAGCAAAAGCTCCACCGTGGCATTATTGAATTGACCAACTGTGAATTCCTGCTAAGCAACTGACATCAGTTTGAAAATAAGTAATGTATCTCACCTCGCTATAATGTGAAAAAATAATTTTTTTATATGTTTTATGTTTGTGTAATAAGGAGGGAAGAAATCACATTTCAGAACAATTAGAATATTTTAATTTTTTAAATTATTTTAATATCTTGATTTAGCCTATCCACGGCCCCCCTGCAATACCGCTACGGCCCACCGGGGGGCCGCGGCCCACAGTTTGGGAAGCACTGGTCTATAATGACTCAATTGCTCAATGTGTTTGATGCAGGTGTGGTTTCAGGACGGGATATATGGAGCTGGTAAACGTCGATCAAGCTGTAATGTTATACACTGAGGTTCTTCTGACAGGAGATTTGTGCCCCCCTGTGATTGGTCAGATCGCTCTTGATGTCATGGCTGATCCGCCCCATCCTGGAGAACCTTCCTACACTTTATACACACAGGTACATGCTAAAACACATTGTTTTATAAATTGTATTGTTTAATAATGTGATTTATTTTTAAGAATTGTTTAATAATATGATTATTGATTATTTAATATGATTAAATGAGTCCACCATTGTAAAGGAGTTTGCAGCTATGTGCTGATCAGGAAATTTTACTCGCCCCAGAGTGTCAGTAAAAACACATCACAGGATTCAGAATTTTCATCTTTACTTTGTATTTCTTTGCGTGTGTGGTCTGCAATAAACAGATGAATAACATATTACAATAAATAATCACAATATACATACATAATAGCAATTTACATGCCATTCTACATTCAATACAATCCTCAGGGTTTGTACTGTGCTACCGAAATTAACCGCTAGAGGGCGCATGAGGCCCATATATCAGGGATCGCGAATTCTCCATGACTGAGAAAAAGCTGCGTCATCATCATATTGGCAGAGCCACGGGAAAATACGACAAATATTATTAACTTGAAACTGATTAAAGTGTGTTAACATTGCACAAAGTAACCACAAGCAAGGAATAAAGGAAATACTAACTTAAGTAACTTAAATAACTTTGTATCTCTATTATATTTATGGCTTTAAATACAGCTCGAATGCTGAGATTATGAAGGAGATAAACAACTCGATAATTTACATTAAACAATGCTGTAACACAGCAGATAACTATACTAAAGAGCACAAATATGTAAACAAACTTACATTTTATCATGAACGCACACATATGAGGTAAACTTTGAAGGTTAAATGTAGGACGATGTGCTGCGTGTTCTGCTGGCTGACTGTTCAGGAAGTTTTCCTAGCTCGCCACCTAGTGTCCTTTCCAACATCACCAATAAGCTCGTCACTGATTGGTTAAGTCTCCTTCACAACCATGTTATTACTTAGTCCACTCAATTATTTTGTCTACCCTGTTATTACTTAGTTAGTCTACCCTATTACGTAGTCCTCTCTGTTTTTATTTTGTCTAACCTGTTATTGCTTAGTTAGTCCACCCTGTTATTACTCAGTCCATTCTGTTATTATTTTGTCTACCCTGTTATTACTTAGTCAGTTCACCCTATTATTACATAATCCACTCTGTTTTTATTTTGTCTAACATGTTATTACTTAGTCCACTCTGTTATTTTGTCCACCCCGATATTTCTTAGTTAGTCCACCCTTTTATTACTTAGTCCACTGTTATTATTTTGTCCACCCTGTTATTACTTAGTCAGTTCACCCTATTATTACATAATCCACTCTGTTTTTATTTTGTCTAACATGTTATTACTTAGTCCACTCTGTTATTTTGTCCACCCCGATATTTCTTAGTTAGTCCACCCTTTTATTACTTAGTCCACTGTTATTATTTTGTCCACCCTGTTTTTACTTAGTTAGTCCACCCTATTATTACGTATTCCACTCTGTTTTTATTTTGTCTAACCTGTTATTACTTGGCCCACTCTGTTATTTTGTCCACCTTGATATTACTTAGTTAGTCCTCCCTATTATTACATAGTCCACTCTGTTATTATTCTGTCTACCCTGATATTAGTCAACCCTGTTAATACTTACAGAACTGTTATTATTCTGTCCACCCTGTTATTACTTAGACCACTGTTATTATTCTGTCTACTCTGTTATTACTTGATTATTATTAATAATACATGTAATTATTTAGAATAGGATAGACTCTTTACAGACACAACTGTAAAGGACTGATTAAACATTATTTAATGTGTACAGTTAATATGTACATTTTAAATGTGTGTGTTTAGGAGGTGGCATCCAGACTAATGACTCTGAAGTGTAACGTTTCCAGGGCTGTCGAAGTCATTAATGATCTTCCGGGATTCAGCTGTCTGTCAGTTCAGAGTGGAATCTTCCTCTATCCGCACCTGACTCTTCCTCACTCAGCTGTGACACATGCACAGGTACAAACACATACACACACTCGTCACAGGGTTGCGATATAGTTAAATCCCAAAGGAAGATGCGTGATGCAGAATGAACGAGAAATAACACTTTTAATAAAAGAACGAGAACACAACTAACATAACTTTAATAAGAGACCAACAACTGAAGTCTTGGAAGCCGTTTACACGACACCATTTTCAACTAAAAATGTAAAAAAAATTTGTAAAAGAGCAGCTTGAACATTCTGTACAATATCATCTTTGTGTTCCTCGGAAGTCAGAAAGTGATACAAGTTTGGAATGACATGAGGGTGAGAGTGAATTCTTTCCTTAAGGTGTGTGTGTGTGTGTGTGTGTGTGTGTGTGTGTGTGTGTGTGTGTGTGTGTGTGCAGTCTGTGGGGTTGTTGTACAGCAGGAGGTTGTTGGAGGATCAGGGTGTGTGTGTCGGGTTCAGTGAAGATCACACACATTCACGGAGCTGCTGCCACTTCAGGTACAGTGACCTTTTTAGACATGCAGTCTACACACACATACACACACACACACACTCAACACCCTGTCGCCGTGTGTGTGTTTTAGGTTGTGTGTGCTGATGCCATCAGATGAACTGGAGGAGGCTCTCCGTCGCCTGCGATGTTTTCACTATCAGTTCCTCAAAGAATACTGTGAAATTACAATTAGTGCACCACAACAGAGCAATTAAATAACAGTTTAATTAATGCACAAATTCATATAAACCTACAGATGAAACTATACTTAAGTCATTTCTATTAGGCAGTATATTTTCATGTAAATCATGTTACTTGATGATATCATTATAAAATAGCAGCACAAACATTCTGGGATAATTTATGGTGTTAGTTTGATAAAATTACACAAATGAGTTTATTAAAATTAACATTTAAAAAAAGCGACCTCCTCATGTAACCGTAACTGTCAATTTTTTGTTAAGGTTTAAATTGTCAATTATAATTAATAAAGTTGAGAATATTTCTAAACATCTGTTATAGAAACTCTTCCCTTAAAGGGATAGTTCACCCAAAAATGAAAACACTGTCATCATTTACTCATTATTTCAAACCCGTAAGACCTACATTCATCTTCACAACACAAATTAAGATCTTTTTGATGAAATCTGAGATTTCTGTCCCTCCATTGACAGCTATGTAACTGACACTTTGAGTTCATAAAGAAATAGTAAAACCAATTTATATGAATCAAGTGGTTTAGTCCAAATTTTCTGAAGAGACTCGATCACTTTATATAATGAACAGATTGAATTTAGTCTTCTACACACATGAACATAGTGGTTGTGAAAGTAATTTATGTTCAAAGTTGAAGAAGTAGTGTATTTAATGTTCTTTGGTAATGTTTTACATATTGCTTCCTATCAAAATCACAAAAGTAATATTGTAATTGGTTGTATGAGAGATAGGAAATCATCCAATTTTTATACCACTTGTCCACCCTGTTATTATTTTTCCCACCCTGTTATTACTTAGTTAGTCCACCTATTATTATTTAGACCACTCTGTTATTATTTTGTCTACCCTGTTATTACTTAGTCCACTCTATTATTTTGTCTACTCTGTTATTACTTAGTCCACCCTATTATTATTTAGACCACTGTTATTATTTTGTCCACCCTGTTATTACTTAGTTAGTCCACCCTATTATTACTTAGACCACTCTATTATTTTGTCTACCCTGTTATTACTTAGTCCACTCTATTATTTTGTCCACCCTGTTATCACTTAGTTAATCCACTCTGTTTTTACTTAGTCCACTCTATTATTTTGTCTACTCTGTTATTACTTAGTCCACCCTATTATTATTTAGACCACTGTTATTATTTTGTCTACCCTGTTATTACTTAGTCCACTCTATTATTTTGTCCACCCTGTTATCACTTAGTTAATCCACCCTGTTATTACTTATTCCACTCAGGTATTATTTTGTCAACTCTGTTATCACTTAGTCCACACCATTATTATTTAGACCACTGTTATTATTTTGTCCACCCTGTTTATCACTTAGTTAATCCACCCTGTTATTACTTAGACCACTCTGTTATTATTTTGTCTACCCTGTTATTACTTAGTCGACTCTATTATTTTGTCCACCCTGTTATCACTTAGTTAATCCAAAATGTTATTACTTATTCCACTCAGGTATTATTTTGTCTACTCTGTTATTACTTAGTCCACCCTATTATTATTTAGACCACTGTTATTATTTTGTCTACCCTGTTATTACTTAGTCCATTCTATTATTTTGTCCACCCTGTTATCACTTAGTTAATCCAAAATGTTATTACTTAGACCACTCTGTTATTATTTTGTCTACCCTGTTATTACTCTATTATATTGTCCACCCTGTTATCACTTAGTTAATCTACCCTGTTATTACTTAGTCCACTCTATTATTTTGTCCACCCTGTTATCACTTAGTCCACCCTATTATTACTTAGACCACTCTGATATTATTTTGTCTACCGTTTATCACTTAGTTAATCCACCCTATTATTACTTAGACCACTCTGTTATTATTTTGTCTACCCTGTTATTACTCTATTATATTGTCCACCCTGTTATCACTTAGTTAATCTACCCTGTTATTACTTAGTCCACTCTATTATTTTGTCCACCCTGTTATCACTTAGTTAATCCACCCTATTATTACTTAGACCACTCTGATATTATTTTGTCTACACTGTTATTGCTTAGCCCACTCTATTATTTTGTCCACCCTGTTATCACTTAGTTAATCCACCCTGTTTTTACTTAGTCCACTCTATTATTTTGTCTACTCTGTTATTACTTAGTCCACCCTATTATTATTTAGACCATTGTTATTATTTGGTCTACCCTGTTATTACTTAGTCCACTCTATTATTTTGTCTACTCTGTTATTACTTAGTCCACCCTATTATTATTTAGACCATTGTTATTATTTGGTCTACCCTATTATTACTTAGTCCACTCTATTATTTTGTCTACTCTGTTATTACTTAGTCCACCCCATTATTATTTAGACCACTGTTATTATTTTGTCCACCCTGTCTATCACTTAGTTAATCCACCCTGTTATGACTTAGTCCACTCTGTTATTATTTTGTCCACTGTAATTACTTAGTCCACTCCATTAAGCAGTTTTCTTTACAATAATTTCATGAAAATATCAAAAATATACTAATAATTCAGTGACTTTGAAAATGTATTTGAGTATTAATAATATAGTACTAAAGTTAACAAAAATGCCTTCAGGGCATTTGTATCTGAAAACGAAAAATGTAAAATTAAGCATTTGTGAGAAAGTACAATTCATACATAGCCTAATGTATATTTTCTGATAATTTACTAACTGATATGCTTTTAAAGGCACAAAGGGACATGCGTTGTCTAAGAAAATGTACAAAATGCCCATAAATTAGAATCATAAATATTTTAAACTGTTGTTCATTTGTCCCTAACAGGGTGGACATTTCTGATCTACCATTTCATTGATTTTGTTTAATAAATGGTTAAATTTATTTACCCGAGCTTTACCAAAAATAAATTTTCAGATGTTTTACATCACTGTATGATTACACAAAAGTGTCGAGTTTGATTTTCTACATTTTTTGATGTCCAAAAGGCACCAAATACCAGGAATGACCCCTTCACATCTTTATTTTTATTATAGTTTGCATGGGTCCAATCGTGTGAATTTCTATCGTGTCCTTCAGCATGAGTCAGCTCTGAACCGTAGACAGGTGAAGAGCTCTGGATCATTGATCGGCACTGATGATGTCACAGCTGCACGGAGATCGGTGCCGTTTTAACGGTATTTTCTACATCTACATGCATGTGTCATGAGCGCGTATAACGCGTGAATGAGGGACTCGCGCGCGGAACATTCGCCTCTCCGCCGCATCAGTGCAGATTCGCCGTGCCGAACACGTCATCCCGGTTAGTAACGGTAGTACGGCAGCAGGATTCCACGCGCTCTGGATGTTTCCGTTCATCCGTGTGCTGCATCAGGGCGGGATGCGATTGACGGTCTGTGCGCTTCTGTTTCGCGTGTGTCGTGTCGGTTGATCGGTTAACGGAGCGAGGAGGAGTCTCCATCCCTCCCCCCTGCTCGCGCTCTTCCGTGTCTCTGCCGTGACTGTCCCTCGCCGTTAACGGGGTCTGCACCGGGGGTCCCGCGGCTCTGATGGCGGCGGCGGCGGCGCCCGAGCAGGAGGATGTGGACCGGCGGCCCATCAGAAGAGCCCGATCCAAGAGCGACACCCCGTACCTGACCGAAACCAGACTGTCCTACGCATTACAGACAGGTGAGTGTGCGCGTTCACTACTGTACTGTGGTAATACCATGCTATTGTGATGTATTCCACGGAACAGAATGAATACCCTGTTCATATTGAACTAAAAATAATGATCAACATAGACATGATCAAATATCACAGTGGTAAATGGTACAAAATTATTACATATGACAGTATATTTACTATACTCCAAGCTATTTTAAAATACCATAATACATAGTCAACAAATAAAACATATAGAGCATTATATCATGTTAATTGGAGTATTTACTCCAAAGTACTTTTAAAAATTCCAATATTACCATGGTACATGTGCAAAAAACCATGGTATTACCATTACCAAATACACATGTGCCATACATATTACTCCAAGCTACTTAAAAAATACCATGGTGCATTGATATATGCAATGTTATTTAGAGTATTTACTCCAAAGTACTTAAAAAATCAAATTTTATTTGCAAAAAACATGGTATCACCACATGTGCTATTATTTTGACATAGCCTACAAATGCCATTACATTTACATAGTACTCAAAACTACTTCAATGTACAATCATGTGCATTAATATATACCATGTTATTTAGAGTAATAACTCCAAAGTACTTCAAAAAAATCCAATATTACCATGGTACATGTGCAAAAAACATGGTATTACCATTACCAAATACACATGTGCCATAATATTTACATATTACTCCAAGCTACTTAAAAAATACCGTGGTGCATTGACATATACCATGTTATTTAGAGTATTTACTCAAATAATCCCAATATTACCATGGTACTTGTCCAAAAACACATGCTTTTACATAGTGCAAAACACATAGCCTACAAATGCCATTATGTTTACATATTACTCAAAACTACTTCAAAAAATACCATGGTACATATGTCATGTGCATTAATATATGCAATGTTATTTAGAGTAATTACTTAAAAGTACTTCCAAAATTACCATGGTACATGTGCAAAAAACACAGAATTACCATGGCAGTCCAAAGTATTGTGAAAATTACCATGGTACAGTGCCTAAAAAAAAAATAATACTATGGTACTGATTGATTAGACAGACCAAATATTATAGATAATACCATAGTATATAAACTTTGATAAGGTACCAAACACACATGTGCTATTATATTATGTCAAAAATATCATGGTGCATTGACATATACCATGTTATTTAGAGTATCTACTTCAAGGTACTTCAAAAGATCCCAATATTACTATGGTGCATATCCAAAAACATGGTATTACCATGGTACTGAATGATTACCACATCCATATACTGCATTATTTACATGGTACTATAAAGAATGGTTTTTATAAGTGGTAAAGCTGCTCCAGAGGTGTGTTAATTCAGCAGATGTTGCTTTCCGAAGGGGAAACACACACACACACTCACACACACACACTCGTGAATGCACAGAAATAAACTCAGCACTGTCTTCACGTGTGCCGTTGAGTCATGCAGTTCAGAGGCCGAGGATGTCATGACATGAGCGGTAAAGACTAATGACAGGACTTCAGTTTCGTGTGTTTATATCAGCGACATGAGCTTCCATTATGCATGCAATGAAAGTCGAATGAAATTGATAGTGTCTGTAGCTCTTGCAGTTGCTTTTTAATATGTGTTGATCACCAATGCAACAAAATCTGAATGTGAGCACAAAGTTATCATATGACTTTGGTTTCCTCTTTCAGTGTGCGTCTGTCTGGTCTGATCAAAGTAGATATAGTAGTAGAGATAGTGCCAGTAATAGTGACATCATCACTGTTACTCTAGAGTGAGTATGACATCATACTGAAGCAGTGATAGATCATGTCACTGTGACCTACAGGCTGTTTTCCTGTCATGAAGAATCTTGTAAAGTGTGTCAGTGATTGTGAAGCTGTTTCATTTAATTTAATCTGTGCTGATGCTCCTCAGACATTCGGTTTAGTGTTTGTTCACTTCCTTCAGCTCAAACCACTGCATTCAAACTTTGTTTTATAGATCATTTCAGTTGTAGATGTGCATTTTTTTGTTGTTGTTATTGTTGTTGTTGCATTTTACAATCTTAAAGGGTTAGTTCACCCAAAAATGAAATTTCTGTCATTAATTACTCACCCTCATGTCATTCCACACCTGTAAGACCTTCGTTCATCTTCAGAACACAAATTAAGATATTTTTGATGAAATCCGAGAGGTATATGACTCGTCCATAGACAGCTGTATAACACTTTCAAGGTCCAGAAAGGTACTAAAGACATCATTAAAGGGATAGTTCACCCAAAAATGAAAATTTGATGTTTATCTGCTTACCCCCAGGGCATCCAAGATGTAGGTGACTTTTTTTCTTCAGTCGAACGCAAATTATGATTTTTAACTGCAACCGCTGCCGTCTGTCAGTCAAATAATAGCAGTAGATGGGAACTTCAACTATAACAGTAAATAAAACTTGCTTAGACAAATCAAAATGAAACCCTGCGGCTCGTGACGACACATTGATGTCCTAAGACACGAAACGATCGGTTTGTGCGAGAAACCAAACATTATTTATATAATTTTTTACCTCTAATACACCACTATGTCCAACTCCGTTCAGCTTCCTGTTAGTGAAGTCAAAAAACGCGTTCTGAAAACGGAAGTGATGTTTCGCCCATATACTTCAATGAGCGCGATCTGACCTCACTAGCCGGAAACTGAACGGAGTTGGACATAGTGGTGTATTAGAGGTAAAAAATTATATAAATAATGTTTGGTTTCTCGCACAAACCGATCGTTTCGTGTCTTAGGACATCAATGTGCCGTCACGAGCCGCAGGTTTTAATTTTGATTTGTCTAAGCAAGTTTTATTTACTGTTATAGTTGAAGTTCCCATCTACTACTATTATTTGACTGACAGACGGCAGCGGTTGCAGTTAAAAATCATAATTTGCGTTCGACTGAAGAAAAAAAGTCCTCTACATCTTGGATGCCCTGGGGGTAAGCAGATAAACATCAAATTTTCATTTTTGGGTGAACTATCCCTTTAAAACAGTCATGTGACTGAAGTGGTTCAACCTTAATGTTATGAAGAGGCGAGAATACTTTTGTGTGCAAAAACAAAACAAAAATAACGACTTTATTCAACAATCTCTTCTCTTCCCTGTCATTATCACAGTGAAGGCTTCAGTGTTTACGTCCGAATGCTGGCTTTAGTACCTTTCTGGACCTGTTGATTATATTGCTGTCTATGAAACCTCTCACATTTCATCAAAAATATCTTAATTTGTGTTCTGAAGATGAACGAAGGTCTTAAAGGTGTCCAAGAATGCTTTTTCACAAGATGTAATATAAGTCTAAGGTGTCCCCTGAATGTGTCTGTGAAGTTTCAGCTTAAAATACCCCATAGATTTTTTTAAATGAATTTTTTTAACTGCCTATATTGGGGCATCATTAACTATGCACTGATTTTGGCAGCGCGCCGCCCCTTTAATTCGCCTGCTCCCTGCCACACGAGCTCTCGACTATATTACAGTGCATTTACAAAGTTCACACAGCTAATATAACCCTCAAATGGATCTTTACAAGATGTTCGTCATGCATGCTGTATGCTTTCTTCGAATTATGTGAGTAAAGTATTTATTTGGATGTTTACATTGATTCTGAATGAGTTTGATAGTGCTCCGTGGCTAACGCTAACATTACACACTGTTGGAGAGATTTATAAAGAATGAAGTTGTGTTTATGAATTATACAGACTGCAAGTGTTTAAAAATGAAAATAACGACGGCTCTTGTCTCGGTGAATACAGTAAGAAACGATGGTAACTTTAACCACATTTAACAGTACATTAGTAACATGCTAACGAAACATTTAGAAAGACAATTTACAAATATCACTTAAAATATCATGATATCATGGATCATGTCAGTTATTATTGCTCCATCTGCCATTTTTCGCTGTTGTTCTTGCTTGCTTACCTAGTCTGATGATTCAGCTGTGCACAGATCCAGACGTTAATACTGGCTGCCCTTGTGTAATGCCTTGAACATGAGCTGGCATATGCAAATATTGGGGGCGTACATATTAATGATCCCGACTGTTACGTAACAGTTGGTGTTATGTTGAGATCCGCGTGTTTTCCGGAAGTCTTTTAAACAAATGAGATTTATATAAGAAGGAGGAAACAATGGAGTTTGATACTCACTGTATGTCTTTTCCATGTACTGAACTCTTGTTATTCAACTATGCCGAGGTAAATTAAAATTTTGATTCTAGGGCACCTTTAAGGGTGTGGAACGACATGAGGGTGAGTAATTAATGACAGAATGTTTGGGTGATTATCCTTTTTCAGTATGCTTTTTTATTTATTTTTATTTAAATATTTCTTTCTAGCTTTTATTTTAGTTTTAGTCATTTTAGAACTTATTCAGTTAGTTGAAATAATATAAACAAAAGTTTCTTAAGTTTAATTTTCTCATCTAATATTTTATTTTATTTCAGCTGTATTTCAATGAACAAAAATGATTTTTAGTACTTTTATTTAAAAAATAACTGTTAACACTTTACAATAAGTTTTCATTTATGACATCAGTTAAGTTAATGGGGCTACATGTAAGAATTTTCATGTATTAATGACTTTTTCTGTATATGAAAAATTGTTACGTTCCCCTTCTAGTCTAGGAGTTAGAAGGGAAGGCAACAAAAGAAAATAAGATAACTTATTAGAAAAGGTAACGCAAGGATGAAAAAAAAAAAAAGAAAACGTGGAGGACACACTTCAGCCTCAGTCTCAGAGGGAAAACACAACACCACTTTAAGGGAAAGTCTAAATGTTTATTTCCTTATACCAAAAAG
This sequence comes from Chanodichthys erythropterus, assembly GCF_024489055.1. Taxonomy (NCBI): domain Eukaryota; kingdom Metazoa; phylum Chordata; class Actinopteri; order Cypriniformes; family Xenocyprididae; genus Chanodichthys; species Chanodichthys erythropterus. The sequence goes on from NC_090224.1 coordinate 21,851,027, forward strand.
AGCTTGCCAGAAGGAGAACATGAGGGAATAAATTCTCAGGAGAGAGTATACCTAAAACAACAAACAAAACTGGAGCTAACTAAGGTTTAGAGAATCTACTTACCCTACTCAAAAACAAAGATGAAAAAACAACAACACAAACTTCCCTGAGCTCCCTCTTTAAAACAATAAACAGGAGAAAACAATTGTACACAAAAAAAAAGGCACTCTCTCCCTACGATTCCCAGATAACCCAATAATGATTGAGTTAAATGATACAATACCTTCTAGTTACCCACACATGGATTAACCCGAAAGCAGGCTAAAGAATGATGCTAGCACACAGAAAAAGTATAGGCCCACACCTAACTCAAAACTGTTAACCCTCAGTCACACACAGTACACTCAGGCAAACAATTTCAGTTTCCACTCTGAGGCTGGGGAGAAGTGTTCCTCAGCACAGGATCTTCAGAATGCACCATATATACAGCTCTGCTCAGACTCAGGCATGCTCACAACGAGTTGCAGCTGGTGGCAATTAACCTGAGTACGAGAGTGAGGGAGAGAAACAGGGCACAACACAGCACAGGACACACACACAGGGATATGACAGTTACACACCAAAACACTCTGGGACGTAACACCCCCACCACTAAGATTAATGGCCACCAGTGTCGCTAATAACAAGGGTTTTTTACTTCTAAAGCATTTATTAGTCTTAGTTAATGTTAATTTCAGCATTTACTATTTAAACGTTTTTACAATTAAAAGTTTATTTTTGTATTAGCTAACACTGACAATGATTATTAAATGTCATAAAATGCTCACTGTTAGTTCATGGTAGTTAATATATTAACTAATGTTAACAAATGAGACCTTACTGTAAAGTGTTACTCAATAACAACACTGCTGAAGTGTGACTAGTGTATTTCACTGCTGTTCTTGTGGTTGAATGAGCTGATAGATCAATATGCTGTGAGGGTATTTTGCTGAGGCCAGACACAACAGACACTCATCTGATACTCAAACAGACATCGCCTGCAGGCTGAGTGTGTGTGTGTGTGTAACGATGACAGTTCAGCTCAGAATAAGCCAATCACTGAAATGTGTTAGAATGTCAGATGTATTACCGCTGTATGTGTGTGTGTGTGTGTGTGTGTGTGTGTGTGTGTGTGTGTGTGTGTGTGTGTGTTAAAGGGATACGGTTGCATAACAGCATGGATTAAACTGTTTCTCTATGCAACGCATCAAGCTGACTTCTGTAGCAGACGGATGAGTTACAAAACAGTCATTCTGCTGCACCGCACAGCGATTTAGATAATAATGACCATCATTTGCTTCGCACAAATACTGTCATTTACTAGTTAAATTAGCATTCGTTTAGTCATTCTGTAAACGAAGCCTAATTTCCTATGCTTTTCCCAGGAACATGTAGGCATTGGGTAAATGTATTGAAAATGGGTTGCATTTCACCCTAAAAGAGGTAATATATCATTTTGCATAAAGGAAATTAAGTCTTTTTTCTTTTCTTTTTTTTCCTATTTTCATGTTTTTGAGGTCTTTGGGGGTTGCATCATGTGACCTGGACATTATTTTGTGATATTCAACTGATTCACACACACGACAAAGTATATATGCGTTTTCAAACACGATTAATGTCGCACATATAGGCTACTTAAAATGACGAGGGTTAATTTTCTCACACACAGAATGATTGCCATCTGCTGGAGATTTGGAGAGAGAGAAAGCATGAGAAGATATTCCTTCCAGCATATGAGTCACGGTTCGATTTATCCTCCTAGATAATATTTCATCTGCACATGTTCCTCAGTTCTGCATCTGTTCATCTGTTCTGGGGCCAGTTTAGTGAAGCAACCACAAAATGAAGAGCTCAGATCGCTGATCAAACATCTGCACAGATGTTAGTAAATATGTGATGATGATGATGTGCATTTAACCACCAATAATTCTTCTTTATTAGCAGTTTCCTGATTATAATCTTTCAGACCCCCAAAGATGATCATCCTCATGCGAAAGACCCTACAGTCTAAAAAATACTTTAAAAATGTTAAAAACGTTGGGTTGAAAATGGACAAACCCAGCAGTTGGGTTGTTTTAACCCAGTAGTTGGGTTAAATGTTTGCCCAACCTGCGGGGTAGTTTTATTTAACTCAACTGTTGTTTACAAATGACTGTATTTCTTGCTTAATGAACCCAAAGTATGTTGGAAATTAACATTTATTAATATGTTTAATGAATAATAATTAAACAATAAACATTTATTAAATTGCTTATTAATAAATATTCACCTTTTGATTATTATTGTCTATTAATTATGTGTCTGATTTTTAATGTTCAACCCGTTTTGGGTTCATTTTAAGTCAGACATATAGTCATTTTTAAACAATGTTTGGGTTAAACCCTCTGGTCCTCTTCGGTCATTTTTGACTGAAAATTTTTATATTTTGAAATGTTAAAAATTGTTGCTTCATTAGAACGAGATGACACTTGGTGACTTTTGTCGCATTAGCAATATGAACACACAAAAAAATCAAGGACATGATTCGGACATGTTAAAGGGTCATAAAAATATAGTCACTCTTACCTTCTTTGCGGTCAAAAATGACCGACATAGGAAATGAATGGGAAATACGAAAAAATACGAATACTCACAGAATCATTTGTTGGCACAAACTACAAATCAGACACTGTGCAGAAAAAAAGTGCACAGAAATGAAGGGGTGACTCTGCTAACGTGCAAAATAGACACATTTATTGAATTTTGATGTTATGTGTAACAAAACGCCCTCCTCTGTGTTCAGGTTTGACTGTAGTAAAATTAATGCAAAAACTGACACTTAAAATCAACATTTCAAACAAACAAACAAAATAAATAAATAAACTTTGACAAAAAGTAGTCTTTGAGAATGTCTAAGTATAAATCCAAATATTTGTGTCTAAAAACCACTAGAGAATTTATAAGCCACTTTATATAGAACTTCATAGGAATCTGGTGGTTACACGAGGCATTACATAAGTTTTTCTTTATTTACTCCCACCAGATGGCACTAATCTACCTCTAATCACATTTTAACGGTGCCATAGAATGCTTTTTCATAAGATGTAATATAAGTGTAAGGTGTCCCCTGAATGTGTCTGTGAAGTTTCAGCTCAAAATACCCCATAGATTTTTTTTTTATTAATTTTTTTAATTGCCTATTTTGGGGCATCATTAAAAATGCGGCGATTCAGGCTGTGGCCCCTTTAAATGCTCGTGCTCCCTGCCCTCCCGAGCTCTCGACTATAAAACAGTGCATTTACAAAGTTCACACAGCTAATATAACCCTCAAATTGATCTTTACAAGATGTTCGTCATGCATACTGCATGCATGTTTCGAATTATGTGAGTAAAGTATTTATTTTGATGTTTACGTTTGATTCTGTATGAGTTTGAGGCTACGCTCCGTGGCTAACGGCTAATGCTACACTGTTGGAGAGATTTATAAAGAATGAAGTTGTGTTTATGAATTATACAGACTGCAAGTGTTTAAAAATGAAAATAGCGACGACTCTTGTCTCCGTGAATACAGTAAGAAACGATGGTAACTTTAACCACATTTAACAGTACATTAGCAACATGCTAACGAAACATTTAGAAAGACAATTTACAAATATCACTAAAAATATCATGATATCATGGATCATGTCAGTTATTAGTGCTCCATCTGACATTTTTCACTGTTGTTCTTGCTTGCTTACCTAGTCTGATGATTCAGCTGTGCACAGATCCAGACGTTAATACTGGCTGCCCTTGTCTAATGCCTTGAACATGGGCTGGTATATGCAAATATTGGGGTCATACATATTAATGATCCTGACTGTTACGTAACAGTCTGTGTTATGTTGAGATTCGCCTGTTCTTTGGAGGTCTTTTAAACAAATGAGATTTATATAAGAAGGAGGAAACAATGGAGTTCGAGACTCACTGTATGTCATTTCCATGTACTGAACTCTTGTTATTCAACTATGTACTTCTATATATTTACTATAAGGTAAATTAAATTTTCAATTCTAGGGCACCTTTAAATGCCATGTCTCTATTTTAACATGGAATACTGCTTTAATTGAAAAAATAATTAAAAATTACATTAGAAAAAAATTGTATTATTTTCAATGGGGAAAAATGGCTAATAAAAATTGTATAAATATTGCATAGTATCATAAAATACCTTCAAAAGTTTATACAATAATCAAAAAATATTATTGAACAAAAATATGTTACATTGGTTTTCCTCAAAAACAGAAAAGTTAAATTTCGGTCACTTTTGACCGTAAAGAAGGCAAGTGTGACTCCTAAATGAAGTTAGTCAAACATTTAACCCAAACAACCCTGTCCTTGATTTTTTTGTTGACATTTTTGACCGAAGAGGACCAGAGGGTTTAACCCAAATATTATTTAAAAATGACTATATGTCTGGCTTAAAATGAACCCAAAATGGGTTGAACATTAAAAATCAGACACATAATTACTAGAGGCGACAATAATAATCAAAAGTTGAATATTTATTAATAAGCAATTTAATAAATGTTTATTATTTAATTATTATTCATTAAACATATTAATAAATGTTAATTTCCAACATACTTTGGGTTCATTAAGCAAGAAATACAGTCATTTTAAACAATAGTTGAGTTAAATAAAACTACCCAGCAGGTTGGGCAAACATTTAACCCAACTGCTGGGTTTGTCAATTTTCAACCCAGCTTAGGTTGTTTTTAACCCAGCATTTTTAAAAAATTAAAAATCCAGCTATATATTTTAATGCATAAAGTCCCAATTTATATTTAAATTAATTTAGGCTAAATATGTGTAAATAAAATATTATTTGGAAAATATTTAATTTCTGTACTGTACTGTTTATTTGATTATTAGCCTATTTTACTCAACATTTTTCCACAGATTTTAATGCAGACCCAAAGATTATAAATATGTGTAAATATTATTTGGAGAATATTTAATATTAACTTCTATTATGTTACTTTTAAATATATATATAAACATATTATTTATATTAATAATTTGTTTATTTATTTTAATCTTATTTTTAATTTATTTTACTCTAAATGTTTTCCTTGCAAAAACAAAAATAATGTGTCAATAGAGTCTATTAAATATCATTATGGTATTTATAGTAGAGATTTATAGAGATATTTCGTTATGAATAATAGATATATTAAAGCAGCATTTAGCAATAGGTGTGGACACAGACAGTCTTGGGGGAAAATGGTTACAGTTATTATTTTTATTTTAGTTCAGGCTTCAGAAAGCGCAGCCATTCAAAACACGGTGACGTAGGCGGGGTCTCTCGGTAGATCCGGTCTGGATTCTCTTTGTTTATGGACTAAAAATAATACTATGGCGAAGGCTTAGCTCTCATGAATAAGTTCACGCTGCCTGGTGATTAAAAAATAAATACAATCTAAATAAATGTTAAACACTAATTAAAAAAATAAAAATAGATGTTAACGGTTACCATTGCGTCATTAATATTTATGAGCCAAGCCGTCACACTTAACAGCGGCTTCCAATCAGATGTGCCTGCTGGTTGGCTCATTAATATTCATAAGAGAAGTTCTCGCCGTAGTAGGATAGGATCCGTGAATTCGCTCCCGTTAACGGTGGATTCCGGTCCGCGTATTTTTACGTGGACTTCACGGCATTGCGTCACTTTGATGAATTTGAAGTGATGCTACCGAGAGGCGCATCCGTCCGCGTATGATAAACATTCATTTGCGCGTAAATAACGACGGATTTTAAAGGTGTGATATATATTTAAAAAAAATTAAATAGGAAAGAGTCTTAAATCAGCGTGTTTATGTGTGTAAATATACACACGCGCGCGCTTCTGCTCAGGTGGGCCAACGTTTTTGCGCGTGTCGTCGGTGGTCTCGCGCACGGGACGATAATATATACCCGTTTTGCGCGGCTCGGGATGATCGGTAAGGCTCATGCACGCGCTCTTCCGTTCGATATCCGCACCATCCCGGGGTGTGACGGATAGACACGGATCCGCCGCTGCGCCCATGGCGGGTCCCGCATTCACGGGAGCGCACGGGACCTGGATCACATCTCGGCTACGGGAGGACGCGTCATCTTCTTCATCATTATCATCATCGTCGTCCGCAGAGAAACCGCGCAAACGGAGAGCCTTTAACCTGGTCAAACTGCGGCAGCCCACCGCCCCCGGTAACAACAACACTCCGTTTGTGATCTCCGGTCATATCAAGCACATCTGCAGCAACTGCAGCCGCGGGAATGACATCCGGGACGGTGAGTGATGAGGATGATGATGAGGATGATGATGGACCCGTCCGGACCGATGCTGTACAATCAATTTATTCATGTTTATGGTGGCCTATTTAATCCTTAACTATTTAAAGGGACAGTACACCAAAAAAAATCTCGCCCTCAAGTTGTTCCAAACCTGATTTTTTTTTTCTTCTGTTGTACACAAAAGAAGATATTTTAAAGAATATGGGTAACCAGACAGTTTTGGGGCATCACTGACTTAGTATGAAAAAAAAGAAAAATACAATGGAAGTCAATGGGGACCAACAATTGTTTAGTTACAAACATTCTTCAAAATATCTTCCTTTGTGTTCAACAAATTTGAAATTTATACAGGTTTGGAACAACTTGAGGGTGAGTAAATGAGGACAAAATTATTTTAGTATTTATTATTTTTTGGTGTACTGTCTCTTTAACACTTGTCCACATTTAAAAAATGCAAAATATATTGTTTACTTTAATGTAATGTGTTTGTATAACAAAATAATATACATTTTATACAGAATAACATGTATTTCCTGTATAACATTTGTTATAGCTGCAACTTCATAAACAATTAATATTTAAGTTTATCATTTTTAATCCTTGCACTTCTGACAATATCATCTGTTAACTAGCAAAATTAGATACTGTAATATTACCATGATGTCATATTTAATGTAAAAAAAAAATTATAATACAGAAGTTTACTGTAAAATACTTAATGTGTTCTTTTACAGTCAAATATCTTTAAAATTAGAGTTTTTCGTAAGTAGAAATTATGAGTCACCTTGTAATTTACAGTGAACAACAGGATGTGATGTATCATTAAATATACATTATATATATAAATATACAAAAATATAAATATTTAATATATACAATTATTAAATAAAATATTAAATAGTTTATATATTAAATGTAAGAATTATGTATAAATATTTTATCCTTAACTATTTAAAGGGACAGTACACCAAAAAAATCACCATTTATTCTCCCTCAAGTTGTTCCAAACCTGTATAAATTTCAAATTTGTTGCACACAAAAGAAGATATTTTAAAGAATATGGGTAACCAGACAGTTTTGGGACATCACTGACTTCCTTAGTATGAAGAAAAAAAAAAAACAATTGAAGTCAATGGGGACCATCAATTGTTTAGTTACAAAGAATTATGTATAAATATTATATGAAATATTTGATATAAAATATATAATCTAATATTTAGTAGTAGTATGTAGTGGGTCACATGTTACCCTGATGATGTTATGTTATTTAAATAAGAGTATTTCTTACTCAGTGTTGATTTCTTATGTTATCACTAATATGCTGGCACTAAACCACATTTTATTGTTTGGTAGTTTATGTTCTTGCGTTCTGTATCCTGTGAAGTCAGTAGCTGGTTTGACCTACATTCATCGGTCAGATGTGGAGCTGAAGTGAACGTTCAGCCTCCTTCAGCAGAAAAGCCCTTCTGGAAAATCGAGCATGATTCTTTCCTTTACCTGCTGACCTGTTTTAATGCAACAGCAGCCTATTTTTACAGCAGCGTCATTTTGAAAGCATCCAGAATGCTTCCAGTTTTCCCAGAGGAAGTTTCCAATGATTTCAGAGCAGCTGTTGTGCTCTTCGGACCAGACAGATATAGCCATTTTTGTTGGTGAATTTAGCTTTTATTTAACTTCAGTGTATTTTATCTATTGGGTCACAAAAATATGTTTTTAAAAGCTTTCTGTATTAATTGAAACGTCTCCTTTAATAATGTTTAAAAACATGACATACATTTTATCTTCATATTAGAAATTATTTAGTTTTTTTCAGTTGATTTTGTCACGTCCCACGAGGCCTTCTATGAAAGTGTTCTTGGGATATGAATAATAAAATGAGGAAAAAGTCCTTCATTTTGCCATTCCCATAAATATGCATCTGTGCTTTTTTGCTGGTGATGTTTTTTCATTAAAATCACATGATTTAGTTCCGTACCTCAGTAACCCCTCGACCCCGTGACACAAACCATAATCAACTGACACTTATGTGACATCATTAATAGGAAGTGACATCATTGTGAGCAGACACAGGCGAGTTAGCACCTTCTTTAATAATTATAACTAAATGATGTTGTGAAATTGTGTTTGTCAAGCTTAACGACTCGTTACATCAATTAAAGATAGAAAACTATTACTTGTGAAAATGATCAAAATTATTCATGATTTCTTAATATCACGCATGTCATGTGATCTCCATTTATTCACTAGATTTAGAGCAGTGGCCAAAAAATCTCAACCGCGTCACACCTACATTTTTATGTGAGATTTTATGTCACTTTTATATTTGCAATGACTGAATTAGTGTGAGGGTCATCTGATTGATAGGAAAATGTTGATTTTATCACAAATACATTTTATAATAATATTCAGAGAGCTCCCATAGTGTCCATAACTTAAAATAATGACCAATAATAATAGGGATTTGATGCATGAGATGGGAAAATGTGTTTTTCTGGAAGTTAAATATGTCATTAATGTTGTGGGGTGTTCAGAAAAGTAATACATTTTGGTAAAAGTGTAAGTCCAAATTGTACCGGTTTCATGGAATGACTCATATATACATATATATATATATATATATATATATATATATATATATATATATTTTTATATATATGGTATTTAGCTGCTACTTAATTACTTTCAGTCTACTTAATTCTCAGAAATATACTTAAAATTACACTTAAAGGTGCAATATGTAAGAATTTTGCAGTAAAATATCCAAAAACCACTAGGCCAGTTTTATATATTTTGTTCACTTGAGTACTTACAATATCCCAAATGTTTTCAACTATTTGTAAATCTATTTGAAACTATTTGAAAATTGCAGTTTTTAATCAACGCTCCGGGACGTGTGAGGAGTCACCTGTCAATTGCGTCATACCCTCGGTTACCTTGGTAACCCGCGTTACCCTCGGTTTCCGCTTTTATTTTGTAGAAACCATGGAAACACCAAAGACGCTTTAATGTTTACATGTTTTAATAGACAAGAGAACAACTGTTTTGATATATTTATAGACAGAAAACGAATTATTGTTATATAGCTCAACACGTTTAGTCTTACTGTTTAAAATAAATCAAATTTTCTTACATTTTTTTTGTGATTATTAAATACTCGCAAAAAAATAGTACATATTAAATACTTTTATTTACACGCTGTCTTATAAACGTACATGTTTTGGCATCCAATACAGTAGATTTGTTTGAAAATATTGATTTATAAAGAAAACAGATATGTTTATGTGAATTTTTGTGTAGTCCACTGGTAGTGAACATAGGAAAAGTACGGTTATAGGTATATTTTAAGTATATTACAAATTAATTAATACATAAATAGGAACACAGTAGTATACATAATAAAGTGCAAAAGTATAAAACTACTAAACTAGTAGTTTACTGAGAAGTGTACTTTCATAAACTAAAAATGTGCTACAAGTATTTAACTAGTAAACTATCAATATACCTATAAGTTCACTTGTATTATAGTTGCAGTACAAATGAAAAATGTTGCTAGATGTTTACTCAAAGTTTACACTTAAAGTATACTTTTATACACTAAAAAGTGGGCCAATTTAGTCCCAAGTAGTTTTGAAATAGTACACTTATAAGTATACTACTAGTGCACTGACATTCGAATACTTACTTCATAAAATATACTTGAACTTTACTTAAGTATACTTAATTTGAAGTATACTTATGTTTTGTAAGGGAATGCATCATTGGACTCATAGTGAACGCTTCTTCCACACGTAACAGTCAGTAAGGGACCTTATTAATCACTCTGTGAAATTAATAGTGGATTATTAGAGAGCAGAAAGCTCTGCTGACGTGAAGAACATCTGAAGATTATTCTCCTGAGGTCAGAAGATGGGATTAGAAATTCACACTTTACAGTCGTTTCCCCCTTAATCTAAGAAAATGAATGTTCTTCGCCCTGATTTATATGAGTTACCAAATGGAAAAAGTAATAAAAAAGGTCTGAAAACTTCAGCGTAATCCTATACGTGTGACACAAAATGGGAAGAAGGGGAGTTTTTCCACTTACTTGATCCTAAAGGTATTTGGACTCTGCTGTGTCATTTATGATGCAATTATTCACTTAGTTTCTTTACTTTCTAAATTCTTTTGACTCATTTACTTGATTTATGACCGTTCGGTTTATTTAATACCTTGACGTTTTAATTGCAGCTTCTGGAAATTGTTAGTGTAATCTCACTAGTTTATAGATTTGGTTTGTAGATTTACTTGTTAAAGGAATAATTCACCCAAAACTGGAAGTTTTTGTCATTTACTCACCCTCATGTTGTTTTCGGTTTCATTGAACACAAGATATTATGAAGAATTTGAGTGCTGTTTTTTTTTTTTTTTTTCCTGTAAAAATTGTAACAAGCCAAGGGTAAAATTTAAATATTCTGACTGTTTGAGTTTGGACTCTACTTTTATTAAAATTAACCATTGGATATCCATAGTATCATACATTTAGATCATGATAACCACAGGTAAAATCTTATGAAAAACAGTAGCCTAAAACATTTAGTATACATGCAAATGCACAAATAACAACAAACACATTCATTATATTCCATTACTCCTTTAATACATTAATAATATGATACAATTCATTATCAATATCCTACATTTCTGCCACAATACCATGGTGCAATTAGTCTTACTACAGTAAATCCATGGTAAATGTTGTGATTTGTAGATTGAAACTCATGTTTGTCAATGCCGTTTATATCGAATATCGTTTTATCGCCCAGCCCTGACTATTGACAGTAAATTATGGCATAATTTTCATATTTGGGTGACTTATTCCTTATAAGTGTGTTTGTGTGTGTTCAGCAGAGGGTGCCGAGCGGCTGGCGGCCATGCGCTCTGATTCTCTGGTGCCCGGGACGCACACGCCGCCGATCCGCAGACGGAGCAAACTGGCCAGTCTAGGACGACTCTTCAAGCCGTGGAAATGGAGAAAGAAAAAGAGCGACAAGTTCAAACAGACGTCTGCAGGTTCGTCACATGGACAACACAACTGTGTGTAGATACACACACACACACACACACACACACTGTTTTCAGTTATACACTAGCGGTCAAAAGTTTGGAATAATTACAATGTTTTTAATGTTGTTGAAAGATGACACTTATGCTCATTAAAAATACATTTTGCAGCTTTTTGTGGAAACTGATACATTTTATTTTTCAGGATTTTTTTCAGGAAAGTTCTAAAGAACAGCATAGAATCTTTTGTAACATTATAAATGTCTTTACTGTCACTTTTGATCAATTTAATGCGTCCTTGCTGAATTAAAGTATCAATTTCTTTATTTTTCTTTCTTTCTTGTTTTAAAAATCATATTTACCTCAAATTTTTGAATGGCATGCATCACGGTTTCCACAAAATCTGACTGTTTTCAACATCAGAAATGATTCTTGTGCAGCAAATCAGCATATTAGAATGATTTCTGAAGAATCATGTGACACTGAAGAAAAAAAAGCTAAAAAATTCAGTATTGATCACAAGAAATAAATTACATTTTACAATATATTGACATAGAAAACTGCTATTCTAAATTGTAATAATATTTCACTGTTTTTACTGTATTTTTGATCAAATAAATGCAGTTTTGTTGAGCAGAAGAGACTTAAACAACCTCAAAAGTGGTTTTGTGAATGCTTTGCAGTGCTGGAGAGGAAGATGTCGACCCGTCAGAGCAGAGAAGAGCTCATCAAGAGAGGCGTGCTGAAGGAAGTGTATGAAAAAGGTACACGCCTACATTATACAAACTCATAATCAATGTTATTGACTTGATTCAGAGATTTTGGTCTTTATCCGTTCAAGCAGAATGTGTTTTACTGGAACTAAGTGAGAGTGAAACGTCTTTCTCTCTGTCAGTAGAGGAGGTCAGCGGTGACATGTGTGTGAGTGACCTGGACAGACAGACGGTCATCAGTCCAGTATCAGAGACTGTAGACACCAGCGTCACAGTGGCAGGTGAGTTACACTACACATCTTCACCAGCTGAAGTCCACTTGTAATGTTCTTGCACCAAATACAGGCATACTTTGCTCTTTGGGGATAATTTTTTTAAAGGTGCCCAAGAATGGTTTTTCACAAGATGTAATATCAGTCTAATGCTGTGTTCACACCAAACGCGAATAGAGCGTCTGGTGCGAATGATTTCAATGTTAAGTCAATGTAAACACGCGTTAACGCGAGGTCTGGAGGTCTCGCGGCGCGAATGAGGCGTTTAGCGCGGAAGATGCGAATTCGCCTCATTCGCGCGAATGACACGAATTGAGCGTTTCGCACGATATGCGCGTTACGCCCGAATGGTGCTTTTTGTGCATTTACGCGTTTGACGCGAATTCGCGCCTGACGCCCGAGTTGAAAAAATTTAACTTTGGCGTAAATTTGCGCCACGTTAACCAATCAGGAGCATGCTTGCTGTTGTGGCGGCAGGCCCGCCTGGAGTCACTCATTCAAAATGGAGATATTATCAGTGAGCAGTCACCCAGAGATTTATGACACAAGTTCATACTTCTATAGAGACAGGAATAAAAAGGACCTCGCAACCATCTTGGACCAAGGACCATCTTGCAAACAGACAACTGCCTAGCACTTGCCCCTGCCACAAGAATCGGATTTCGCCTCGGACGCGCGTCAATTTAGCTTCAAAAGCTTGTTTTTTACGCGCGTCTATTTCGCTCTAGACGCGCGAATGCATTCAAAATGTTCAAGCGGCAAACTAGACGCGAATTTGACGCTCTATTTGCGTTTGGTGTGAACGCAGCATAAGGTGTCTCCTGAATGTGTCTGTGAAGTTTCAGCTCAAAATACCCCATACATTCTTTTTTATTAATTTTTTTAACTGCCTATTTTGGGGCATCATTAACAATACACTGATTTTGGCAGCGCGCCGCCCCTTTAATTCGCCTGCTCCCTGCCACACGAGCTCTCGACTATATTACAGTGTATTTACAAAGTTCACACAGCTGATATAACCCTCAAATGGATCTTTACAAGATGTTCATCATGCATGCTGTATGCATGTTTCGAATTATGTGAGTAAAGTATTTATTTTGATGTTAAGACTTGATTCTGTATGAGTTTGAGGCTGTGCTCTGTGGCTAACGGCTAATGCTACACTGTTGGAGATTTATAAAGAATGAAGTTGTGTTTATGAATTATACAGACTGCAAGTGTTTAATAATGAAAATAGCGACGGCTCTCGTCTCCGTGAATACAGTAAGAAACGATGGTAACTTTAACCACATTTAACAGTACATTAGCAACATGCTAACGAAACATTTAGAAAGACAATTCACAAATATCACTAAAAATATCATGATATCATGGATCATATGTCAGTTATTATCGCTCCATCTGCCATTTTTCACTGTTGTTCTTGCTTGCTTACCTAGTCTGATGATTCAGCTGTGCACAGATCCAGACATTAATACTGACTGCCCTTGTCTAATGCCTTGAACATGAGCTGGCATATGCAAATATTGGGGTCATACATATTAATGATCCTGACTGTTACGTAACAGTCGGTGTTATGTTGAGATCCGTGTGTTTTCCGGAAGTCTTTTAAACAAATGAGATTTATATAAGAAGGAGGAAACAATGGAGTTTGAGACTCACTGTATGTCATTTCCTTGTACTGAACTCTTGTTATTCAACTATGCTAAGATAAATTCAATTTTTTAATCTAGGGCACCTTTAACCCTCTTCATAAGGCAATTCCTGGTACCGTACCTGTATTTCACACTGATGTGCATCAAGAATGCTTAATGTGTGTTTATATGCAAATTAGGGTGGTTATATGTTAATGAGATGCTGATTAGTGTCAAACCTGATGTTTTTGCTGGATAGTTTCAATAAATGTTGCCAGGAAATATATCACGGTTTCCACAAAAATTACTGTTTTCAACATTGATAATAATCATAAATGTTTCTTGAGCAGCAAATCATCATATTAGAATGATTTCTGAAGGATCATGTGACTCTGAAGACTGGAGTAATGATGCTGAAAATTCAGCTTTGATCACAGGAATAAATTAGGCTTTTCACAAAGAAAACAGCTATTTAAAGTTGTAATAATATTACAGTTTTTACTGTATTTTTGATTAAACATATGCACTCTTGGTGAGCATAAAGGCCCGTTCACACCAAGAACGATAACTATAACATTTTAGCGTTCGCACCAGCGCACAATATTATAATATTAAATATTATAAGCACGCGCTGCAGTTTTGTTGTCTGTCACTTTAAATGCTCGAGCTCTGAAAGCAGGATGGATTCTGATTGGCTGAGAATGTTTTATCCTTCATCAGCTGGAAAAAAAATAGTTCTGATTCCAACGATATCGTTTCTCTGTGCCATTATCGTTATAGTTGTGTTGTGTGCTATTCTTGTATATTTTCTTGATATATCTTTATCATTATCATTATAGTTATCATCCTTGCTGTGAATGGCCCTTAAGAGATGTAATACATTTATATACATATATATTAGGGCTGTCGGAAAAACTAAAATTTTGGCATTCTATCTCATCTAGTGTCGTTCTCAGAGGTCCAGTCGTCTGGAGAAACTGTGGCGTGTCTCTCAGATCTCGTCCCAAAGCCATCTCAAGCCCCGCCCTCTGTGAAGCCTGTGCCGTTGCCTGGCGACAGCACTGACATCACTCACGTGAGGCCGTCGTCACTGAAACAGCCTCCTGCCTTACCGCCGAAGCCATACAGCAGAATTCCCAACCATCTTACAGGTGACGCCGCTGTACCGCTCGTCTTTCGCTCATGAAACCATCGTGGAAACCATAACTCTGTCTCTTCTTCTCTTCAGAGACGCTTGCCAGACTGTCACCGCCTCTCCCTCCAAAGAAAGTGATGATATGTGAGCCAGCGCCCTCGTTTTCCCTCAAATGCCTGCCATCCCAGGGCACGCACACGCACACACATGCGCTCGCACACGCTCACTCGCAGCAGTTCGCCACCCTGCCGCTGTCGCTCCACCCGCCCAGCCGCATCATAGAGGAGCTCAACAAAACACTCGCGCTCACCATGCAGAGGCTCGAGAGGTGAGGACACACACTCTTACACACACACACACACATTTACTAGCTATCTATCTTCACACAATTACATAATGTGACATTAAAGCTGTGTTAATACTTAAAATAAAACTTTCAGTATTTTGCTTTTTTACCATCTGAACTTTACATCCCTGAAATACACACCTGTCGTGTGCATACGTGCATCTCACTGCGTGTGTGTGTGTGTGTTTAGTTCTGTACTGCAGGCGGTGCCATCTGTCCTGATGGAGACGGAAGAGGAGAAGGAGAACAGAGATTCAATGCACCAAACTCCCGCCAACACACACACGCTCATCACACACACCTTCAGCTCGCATGAGGAAGAGGACGAGGAAGAAGAGGATGATGACGACTCACTGTTTACAAGTATGAGATCTGGCAGGAAATACAGCATGTGATGTGTGTGTTTATATGAACTAAATTTTATTGTTTGTGTGTGTGTGTGTTTATGTGAACTAAATCTGTGTGTGTGTGCATGCACAGGTACACTGGCTTTAAGGATCTTACGGAAAGATTCGCTGGCGATAAAACTGAGCAATCGCCCGTCGAAGAGGGAACTGGAAGATAAAAACATCCTACCCATGATGAGCGACCAGGAGCGACTGGAGTCCAGACAGCAGATCGGCACCAAACTGACCCGGTGAGGAAAAAACACACGTACAGCGACAAAACAACAAACTGAAACTGAAATAAAAATAAATAAAAATGATATAGACATATTTTTTAAAAAAACACAACAAAATTACTAAAACTTTAATAAAAATTTAAATGAAAACAGAAAATATAAAATAAATTAAATAAAAATTAATAAAATCTTTATAGACATTTAAAAAAAGAGTATAAAAATGTTAAAAACACGACAAAATTACTAAAAATAATGAAAATTAAAATGAAAATGGAAAATATAAAATTTATAAAATCTACATAGATATTTAAAAATATAAAAAATGTCAAAATCAAAAAAATTTCTAAAACTAACGAAAATTAAAATGAAAACAGAAAAAAAATTAATAAAATCTACATAGATATTTAAATATATATATATATATATAAATATCTAAAACACACAACAAATTTACTAAAACTAACGAAAATTTTAATTAAAATGAAAAATATAAAATAAAAAAATTAAATTAAATAAAAATTAATAAAATCTTTATAGACATTTAAAAAAAAAAGTATAAAAATGTTAAAACACGACAAAATTACTAAAACTAATGAAAATTAAAATGAAAACATAAAATATAAATTTTATAAAATCTACATAGATATTTAAATATATAAAAAATGTCAAAATCAACAAAATTTCTAAAACTAACGAAAATTAAAATGAAAAATATAAAATTAAAAAAATTAAATGAAATAAAAAGTAATAAAATCTACATAGACATTTAAAAAAGTATAAAAATGTCAAAAACGAGATGCTTAAAGTGCTTGAATTTGAGTTTTTGAAAGTTAAAACACTTAAAAACAGCCATATTTATGACAAGTGATTGTATTAATGAAAGACAATACATATGAAATTAGTGTTTTATTTTTTCGATAAAACACAAATACGATCTTTTCACGCAAAATGACTGCTGCAGCCCGTCAGATGAAGATATAGAGCCATCTTGAATGGCTATGATCGTGATATTGCTTATAGATTTCCAAATACAGTATATGATACAGCTTTCATTTTTCTTATATTAATGAGGAAAAAATCTGTTCGAATGAGGACAGCGATATCTGTGTCATAGTATCCTTTCAATGATTAAGGAGATTCAGATTCAGCTTCATCCCGGAGCTGCTTTGCATGTCAGGTGTTGTTCAAAGTTAAAATAATTTCCTTGTTTACAACGTTCCAGAATGAATAAAAATGCATTGTGTTTTGAGTCAGAAACTGCTTTATTGTCAGTTTGTGCAGTTGATTTTTTGTTCTTTTTTTAATAAATAAAGCTTTTTTTCAATGTGTGTCCAGTCGTCTCAGCCAGAGACCATCCGCAGAGGAGCTGGAGCAGAGAAACATCCTCAAACGTAAGTGGTTCAGGCATCATGATCGGAGTCACTGAGCTTCACATTGGCTTCTGTTTCAGCGTTTGATCTCTTTCTCTCGTTCAGCTCGCAACGAGCAGGAGGAGCTGGAGGAGAAGCGGGAACTGAAGAAAAGACTCTCGAGGAAGGTGAGAGGATGAGATTTCCCTAAATCCAGAGGTTTTTGGCTGTTTCTATAGCAACGAGCTATTCTAGGTCGCGGCACAGATTAGATTAGAGTTATGCAACATCTTTAGGTGTTTTTTTCTGTGCTTTCATTTCATTTCCTCTGTGCTTTGTGTGTTCAGCTGAGTCAGAGACCCACCGTAGAGGAGCTCAGAGAGGCCAAAATTCTCATCCGCTTCAGCGATTACGTGGAAGTGGCCGAAGCTCAGGATTACGACCGTCGAGCGGACAAACCCTGGACGAGACTCACCGCTGCCGATAAGGTTCAGCAGCTTCAACTCACGCGATGGTTTAACATTGAAAATTCCAGTGTTTTACAGTTAAAAAAAGAGTTTTGTGTATAGCACAGCATGTCTGATTCTGGATTTGTCCCTCACAGGCTGCCATACGCAAAGAACTCAATGAGTTCAAAAGCACAGAGATGGAGGTGCACGAGTCGAGTCGACATCTAACCAGGTGAACACACACACACACATATACACACACACACACACACACATACACACACACACACACATGCACACCTGACATGGATCTCCTACAAATCAAGCCCTCATTAATTAGTAAATAATGAATAGCTGATGATAACTTATAATAATAATAATAATAATAATAATAATATAATAAAACAGGCATTTTTAACACTTCAAGAGTACAGTAACTTTATTTTATTTTTATTCTTTTTTTTGTCCATTTCCAGCCCTCTTATGTTTTTGCAAAATGCACATTTTAAAAACAAAGATACAGAAATAAGCTTCTATTATTTTAATTACTGTATTTATAGTAAACAGTTTTTGAACTTTCTAATAATCACCTTGTATTTTCTTGAGCACAAGACTTAACTGAAGACATAAAAGCCCACATATATTGAAATATGTACACTAAAGCTGTACACTAAACATTAAAGTTTTTTTATTCATCAAGGATGCATTAAATTGTTCAAAAGTGACAATTAAATACATATATATTGTTCTATATAAAATTCTATGTCACATAAATGCTGTTCTTTTGAACTTTCTATTCATCAAAGAATCCTGAAAAATAAAATGTGTCACAGTTTCCACACAAATATGACTGTTTTCAACATTGATAATAAGCATAAATGTTTCTTGAGCAGCAAATCATCATATCAGAATGATTTCTGAAGGATCATGTGACACTGAAGACTGGAGTAATGATGCTGAAAATTCAGA
The DNA here is from genome assembly GCF_024489055.1 of Chanodichthys erythropterus. Classification (NCBI taxonomy): domain Eukaryota; kingdom Metazoa; phylum Chordata; class Actinopteri; order Cypriniformes; family Xenocyprididae; genus Chanodichthys; species Chanodichthys erythropterus. Next base: position 21,869,869 of record NC_090224.1, read on the forward strand.
TTTGATCACAGGAATAAATTACACTTTACTATATATTCAAATAGAAAACAGCTGATTTACATTGGAAAAATATTTCACATTTTTTACTGTATTTTTGATCAAATAAATGCAGCTTTGGTGAGCAGAAGAGACTTCTTTCAAAATATAAAAAAATCTTACCAACCCCAATCAATGTTTTTTTTTTAAATCATACAGAAAAAATTAGCCTCATACATATAATGTTTGGAAATACTAGGTTACTACTTATAAGAGCAATGCTGGATAAATTGAGAATCACAATTTTTTTTTGTTTGTTTGTTTAAAAAAGATCACAATTCTGAACAGACAACAAAACAAAAAATAACGCTATTTACTAGAGGCTCTGAAAAAATGTTGATTGCTGCAGTCTGTTTAAAAAATATTTAATTAATTTGAATCGGTTTGAGTGAATGATTCAATGACTCACTCATAAAGACTTCACTTGTTTCATTACTGGATGAATCAGTGTTTTTGAACAAATCTCTTGAGTGAATGATTCAATGACTCGCTCATAAAGACTTCACTTGTTTCATTATTGAATGAATCTGTGTTTTTGAACAAATCTCTTGAGTGAATGATTCAATGGCTCGCTCATAAAGACTTCATTTGTATCATTACTGGATGAATCAGTGTTTTTGAACAAATCTCTTGAGTGAATGATTCAATGACTCGCTCATAAAGACTTCACTTGTTTCATTACTGGATGAATCAGCGTTTTTGAACAAATCTCTTGAGTGAATGATTCAATGACTCGATCAAAGACTTCACTCGTTTCATTATTGAATGAATCTGTGTTTTTGAACAAATCTCTTGAGTGAATGATTCAATGGCTCGCTCATAAAGACTTCATTTGTATCATTACTGGATGAATCAGTGTTTTTGAACAAATCTCTTGAGTGAATGATTCAATGACCCGCTCATAAAGACTTCACTTGTTTCATTATTGAATGAATCTGTGTTTTTGAACAAATCTCTTGAGTGAATGATTCAATGACCCGCTCATAAAGACTTCACTTGTTTCATTATTGAATGAATCTGTGTTTTTGAACAAATCTCTTGAGTGAATGATTCAATGACCCGCTCATAAAGACTTCACTTGTTTCATTACTGGATGAATCTGTGTTTTTGAACAAATCTCTTGAATGAATGATTCAATGACTCGCTCATAAAGACTTCATTTGTATCATTACTGGATGAATCTGTGTTTTTGAACAAATCTCTTGAGTGAATGATTCAATGACTCGCTCATAAAGACTTCATTTGTATCATTACTGGATGAATCTGTGTTTTTGAACAAATCTCTTGAGTGAATGATTCAATGACTCGATCAAAGACTTCACTCGTTTCATTACTGAATGAATCAGTGTTTTTGAACAAATCTCTTGAGTGAATGATTCAATGACTCGCTCATAAACACTTTACTTGTTTCATTACTGAATGAATCAGTGTTTTTGAACAAATCTCTTGAGTGAATGATTCAATGACTCACTCAAAGACTTCACTTGCTTCATTACTGAATGAATCAGCGTTTTTGAACAAATCTCTTGAGTGAATGATTCAATGACTCACTCATAAAGACTTCACTTGTTTCATTACTGGATGAATCAGCGTTTTTGAACAAATCTCTTGAATGAATGATTCAATGACTCACTCATAAACACCACTTGTTTCATTACTGAATGAATCAGTGTTTTTGAACAAATCTCTTGAATGAATGATTCAATGACTCACTCATAAACACTTGTTTCATTACTGAATGAATCAGTGTTTTTGAACAAATCTCTTGAGTGAATGATTCAATGACAAATACATTTTTTAACAGTCACTTGTCGCCACCTACTGGTGTAACAATGTAATTGATACAATCTTTATTCGAAGCATCAAGTTACTTTCAGAAGGTGATTTACTCTATTTTAAACTCTACCGTAGACATCAGTGTTTATATCTGAACTATAAACTTTTATCTCAGTACTTCTGTGATCATCTGAATTACTGTAACGCAGAACTAATGATACTGTGTGATTGAAAGACTGTTTGTGAAGCTGTTTCATGACAGAGGCTCTCTCTGGATCAGAACACAGATCTGAATGATCGCTGTGACATGTTAAAGCTTTAATAGACAGAGAGCTGAATCGCTGTCATTTAGGAATAAGATCACATGGATGATCGGTCTTTTTACGATTAATCGTGCAGCTCCATTACTTAATATGAATAAAGCTTAACTCTTGGCACTCAAATAAAAATGATCAAAGTAAAGCATTGATTGCATTATGGGATGGTTTTCCATGTTGTTTCTGAACCGGTCTTATGTTCTCCGCAGGTTTCATCGGCCATAGTGACACACTTCAGTCAATCAGTGAACTCTCTCTTTTGGAGCCGTTAATACTTTAATGGGACACTGAACAGACTGCTGCACATTTCGATCAGGAATCACATGGAGGAACGACCCGCCGCTCGGAGCAACAGATCCTGAGCGGATCCTCCGGGACTCTCGCCACATGTCCACCGTTCAGATGGATTTTGAGTCCCGTCGATGTGCCGGTGGATACGAACCAGCTGATGTGCGGATATTTGTGTATATTTTGACAAGATATTACGTGCTCTTGAATTACGCCATGAATTTTTCTCTTTTTTTTCTTCTTTCTTTTTCCAGGCGATGGTTTTTAATGCAGCAGATAATGTAGTTGATTTTCTACTTGTAACTGAGAAATTATTCCACAGTCCTTTTAGGTTATAAAAACATTTAAAACACAAGGGAAATGACTTTTCTAATGCATTATCACACACAAAATATAACCGTCTTTTAGTCCACACTTTTCATTTTAAACATTTTTGCATCTGTCAGATGCTTTTATTATCAGTTCATGCATTTCCTGGGAATCAAACCCATTACTAACGCTGTTAATGCTACAGAAATTCACAAAAAACATCTTTATAGAGGACCTATTATGCCCCTTTTACGGAGTCTTGTTTTCAGGCTCTGAATGTTCATTATTATTCCCATATTCTCCATTGTTGCAGCTCCTCTCTTCCCAGTCTGTCAGTAACGCACTGTTTAGTTCCTATCTCTATGAAGCCCCGCCTTCTGAAAAGCACAATGTGCTCTGATTGGTCGGCTGGAGCAGTGTGTTGTGATTGGTGTTTGGGAAGTGTCCCGCCCCTTACCATAACCGACAGTTTCAACACACTACTAACTAACTCAACCAGGCCCCGCCCCTTTATTATGCGCATTAATTATTTAAATAAGGAATATTGTGACGCGTTTGTCTCAAGGCTACACTTTTCATGCTCAAACATCAACATTAAACACTAAAGACAGTTGAACATGGACATAAGCATAATAGGTCCTCTTTAACCAATAGCAAAAAAGCAAACTTTTGTCACGCCCACACTACTGACCAATCACAGCGGAGGCGATCTCGACAGGCTCACGCTGCGGTTGAGCAACAGGACAGAGCAATAATGTGACTGTCAGACTGTATATTCATGCTCTTTCTCAAAATGCGCTCAAAGGTGCTCGGCGGTCATGTGATTGAGTGTAGAGCGCGCCCTTTAAACTCCGCCCACTTTACAGGGCGTCGTGTTGCCAAAATAAAAACCAAAACATTCAAGAAACTTAAAATAATCAGTGTTACATTTTTTTTTTTTTTTTAGTATTTTAGTCACAGTGTTCACAAAAACTGTAACAGTAACACTTTACAATAAGGTTTCATTAGTTAATTAGTGTTATACATTTTTAAAATTAAAAGTTGTATTTGTAAACGGTCAATGCATTGTGAACTAACATGAACAAAAGTATTTTTATTAACTATGACTTGAAAGATTAATAAATATATTGCTCACAAAATATGAGACCTTATTGTAAATGTTACTATTGTACCATTTTTATGTTAATATATTATTTATAAATATTTTTAACTGACTTTGATACTGAACACATTGACAGGGCATTGGGCATTAAATGAAAAAAATCAACCAAAAAAAAAATAATACATATATTTCTGTCTTTATTCACACTCATTTATTCCGAAACCTCCGTTATTTTGTTCTGTGGATCATATAAAGGGAATTTCTGACAATTTTAAGCACTTTTCCATGAAAAAAGATCAAACAGGCTTGGAATAATCGGCTCATTTTGTGGACGATCTGCTTCTTTGAGTGATCACACGCCCTCTGGTGTCGCAGAAGTCTTCATGTTCTGAATGAAGGATGTGTTTTCTGTTTACAGTCTGTTAGTGTTTCTCTCTTCCGCTGCTGCTATTAGCTCAGAGACCGCAGGAAGAGAGCGGACGGGCATGTCGTGTAACGTACTGTCACTCCTGAATGATGTATGCAGATTCTGATGTAAAGGAACCTAATAAATGACAAACTACACACACATCTGTGAGCTTGAGTTCCTGTCACGCGCATCTTTGAGTCTGTCACAGTCTCGCCCTCTCACACAGAGTGCATGGGCGTCCCGCAGTGTTTGTGCCACAGATCGATGGCTTTAGTGACGATGGCGTCTGTGTTTTCCTGTGGCATCTGTAGAAAGAGGGTGAGATCCTTACAGATGTGCAGAAGAGCTTTAGCTCGTTTATGTAGGTGCAGATGAACATCAGAGAAAAGGTCAATTACAGAAAAAAGATTCTGGGTTCAATATAAGTTCTGTCAACATCATTTGTGGTATGATAATATAATTATGAAAATAAAATAATTTCTTGTTACTCAATTAAAAAAAAAAAAAAAAGTATAATATAATAGTAGTAAAAAAAATTATAAAATAGTTACCTGTATTAGACATGCAGTGCATATACTTATATAGTTAATTTTAGTTTTAGTAAATTTGTTTTGTCATGTTTACAATATTTTATTTTAAAAACTGAATATTCTAAAAAAAAAAAAAAACTTTTTTATTTCAGTATTTTTTGTTAATTTTAGTTAAAAGTTTTAGCAATTTTTTTGTGTTTGGTCATGTTTAGAATATTTTAAAATACTTAAATACTGTAGAACATCATAGAAAATCTAAAAAATTATACTTTTAAGTACTTTTTTTTGTTAATTTTAGTTTAGGTTTTAGTAATTTTGTTGTGTTATTGTCATGTTTAGAATATTTTAAATAGTCAAAAAAATTAGAAAATCTAAAACGTTAAACGTTTTTATTTTAGTGTTTTTGTTCCTTTTAGTAATTTTGTGTTTTTGTCATGTTTAGAATATTTTAAAATATTTAAATATTCTAAAAAGTTAGAAAATCTAAAAAAAATGATACATTTTTATTTCAGTATTTTGTTATCGTCATGTTTAAAATATAAAAAAACCCTGAATATTCTAAAAATATATAAAATCTAAAAAAGTAAATTTTTATTACAGTATTTTTTGTTTTAGTTGAAAGTTTTAGCAAATTTGTTGTTTTTGTCACGTTTAGAAATATAAAAAAAATGAATATTAAAAAAAATTGATTTTTTATTTTATTCCTGTATTTTTAAATTTTAGTTAAAAAAAATGTAATTTTCTTTTTTTTGTCATATTTAGAATATTTTAAAATGTTTAATTTTTTTTTTTTCAAAAATCGAAAAAAAAAATATTTCAGTATTTTTTTGTTAATTTTAGTTTTAGTAATTATCTTAATCTTAATTTAGTTGTATTTTTGTCATGTTTAGAATACTTTAAATAGTCTAAATAATTAGAAAAAAAATATGTATTTCAGTATTTTTGTTAATTTTAGTAATTCTGTGTGTTTTGTCAAGTTTAGAATATTTTTTAAAAAATTAAATATTCTAAAAAACAGAAAATCTAAATAAAAATAGAACAAAATTTTTTTTTAAAGTTATTTTAGATGAGTAATGTTGCTGTAGCTCAAATTTTTTTAATAATTCAATTCAGCTAACTGGAAGTTTATTTTTATTTCAAGTAACACGTTTCAGTTTTAGTTAACTATAATAACTGTGCAGTCTATGGAGAACTGGAGGATTTAAAAGAAGAAATAATTTAAAAAAATGATGCTCTGTGAATTAACACATATTGAACCCAGAACATTTCTTTAAAATAATCCACTTTTGCACAAAATAAGTAACTGAGTAAATTATGTCATTGTGCTCACATGAGACAGGAAGTTGTAAACTGCTTCCGGGTGACTCATTCCCATCAGCATGATCTTATAGCTGAGCAGAATCTCCACGGCAACAAACACCAGAATCTTACAGGAGCCGCTGATCACTTTATCCCACACCCTGCCGGCCAATCACACAACAGCACAGTCAATCCATCAGCCAATCACAACAAACCAAAAACTGTGTTCTGAATACTGTAGAATATCTGAAGCAGCACAACTGTTTTCAACATTGATAATAATCATCAAATCATCATATTAGAATGATTTCTGAAGGATCATGTGACACTGAAGACTGGAGTAATGATGCTGAAAATTCAGCTTTGATCACAGGAATAAATTACACTTTACTATATATTCACATAGAAAACAGCTGATTTAAATAGTAAAAATATTTCACAATTTTACTGTATTTTTGATCAAATAAATGCTGCTTTGGTGAGCAGAAGAGTCTTGGATGCTCTTCTCTGAATTAAACATGCAACATAATGAGGTCATGTGACAGTATTTCACCCTGACAGGAGTAAGTGATGTGTGTGTGGTTTGACCTCTGCAGGCTGGACTCTGGTAAACATCCCGCAAAACAGCGTCTGAACCAGAGACGGTACGGCAGCGAGTCCAGAGCGCCACACGCCTTCAGATGAGTCAGAAGAACGCCATCCTCCTGAGACAGGAAGTGCTCCAAACTCTTCGGCTGCGGGAGAGACAAGCTGAATTTATGACATCTGAATAAAAGAGCTGCTGCAGCAGACTGAGGGACTTCATATGTAAATAGTTAAATAGTAAATCGTGTGCAGGTTTTAACAAATCGAGGGAACGAAATAGTAAATCATGCGCACGTTTTAGCAAATCGAGGGAACGAAATAGTAAATCATGCGCACGTTTTAGTAAATCGAGGGAACGAAATAGTGAATCGTGCGCACGTTTTAGTAAATCGAGGGAACGAAATAGTGAATCGTGTGCACGTTTTAGCAAATCGAGGGAACGAAATAGTAAATCATGCGCACGTTTTAGCAAATCGAGGGAACGAAATAGTGAATCGTGTGCACGTTTTAGCAAATCGAGGGAACGAAATAGTAAATCATGCGCACGTTTTAGCAAATCGAGGGAACGAAATAGTGAATCGTGTGCACGTTTTAGCAAATCGAGGGAAGGAAATAGTAAATCATGCGCACGTTTTAGCAAATCGAGGGAACGAAATAGTGAATCGTGTGCACGTTTTAGCAAATCGAGGGAACGAAATAGTAAATCATGCGCACGTTTTAGCAAATCGAGGGAACGAAATAGTGAATCGTGTGCACGTTTTAGCAAATCGAGGGAACGAAATAGTAAATCATGCGCACGTTTTAGCAAATCGAGGGAACGAAATAGTGAATCGTGTGCACGTTTTAGCAAATCGAGGGAACGAAATAGTAAATCATGCGCACGTTTTAGCAAATCGAGGGAACGAAATAGTGAATCATGCGCACGTTTTAGCAAATCGAGGGAACGAAATAGTAAATCATGCGCACGTTTTAGCAAATCGAGGGAACGAAATAGTAAATCATGCGCACGTTTTAGCAAATCGAGGGAACGAAATAGTAAATCATGCGCACGTTTTAGCAAATCGAGGGAACGAAATAGTAAATCATGCGCACGTTTTAGCAAATCGAGGGAACGAAATAGTGAATCATGCGCACGTTTTAGCAAATCGAGGGAACGAAATAGTAAATCATGCGCACGTTTTAGCAAATCGAGGGAACGAAATAGTGAATCGTGTGCACGTTTTAGCAAATCGAGGGAACGAAATAGTAAATCATGCGCACGTTTTAGCAAATCGAGGGAACGAAATAGTAAATCATGCGCACGTTTTAGCAAATCGAGGGAACGAAATAGTAAATCATGCGCACGTTTTAGCAAATCGAGGGAACGAAATAGTAAATCATGCGCACGTTTTAGCAAATCGAGGGAACGAAATAGTGAATCGTGCGCACGTTTTAGCAAATCGAGGGAACGAAATTGTAAATTGTGCGCACGTTTTAGCAAATCGAGGGAACGAAATAGTAAATCATGCGCACGTTTTAGCAAATCGAGGGAACGAAATAGTAAATCATGCGCACGTTTTAGCAAATCGAGGGAACGAAATAGTAAATCGTGCGCACGTTTTAGCAAATCGAGGGAACGAAATAGTGAATCGTGCGCACGTTTTAGTAAATCGAGGGAACGAAATTGTAAATTGTGCGCACGTTTTAGCAAATCGAGGGAACGAAATAGTAAATCATGCGCACGTTTTAGCAAATCGAGGGAACGAAATAGTGAATCGTGCGCACGTTTTAGTAAATCGAGGGAACGAAATAGTAAATCATGCGCACGTTTTAGTAAATCGAGGGAACGAAATAGTGAATCGTGCGCACGTTTTAGTAAATCGAGGGAACGAAATAGTAAATCATGCGCACGTTTTAGCAAATCGAGGGAACGAAATAGTAAATCATGCGCACGTTTTAGCAAATCGAGGGAACGAAATAGTAAATCGTTCGCACGTTTTAGCAAATTGAGGGAACAAATTAGTAAATCTTGCGCACGTTTTTAGCAAATCGAGGGAACGAAATAGTAAATCGTGCGAACGTTTTAACAAATCGAGGGAACGAAATAGTGAATTGTGCGAACGTTTTAACAAATCGAGGGAACAAAATAGTAAATAGTGCGCACGTTTTAGCAAATCGAGGGAACGAAATAGTAAATCGTGCGCACGTTTTAACAAATCGAGGGAACGAAATAGTAAATCGTGCGCACGTTTTAGCAAATCGAGGGAACGAAATAGTAAATCATGCGCACGTTTTAGCAAATCGAGGGAACGAAATAGTAAATCATGCGCACGTTTTAGCAAATCGAGGGAACGAAATAGTAAATCATGCGCACGTTTTAGCAAATCGAGGGAACGAAATAGTAAATCATGCGCACGTTTTAGCAAATCGAGGGAACGAAATAGTAAATCATGCGCACGTTTTAGCAAATCGAGGGAACGAAATAGTAAATCATGCGCACGTTTTAACAAATCGAGGGAACGAAATAGTAAATCATGTGCACGTTTTAGCAAATCGAGGGAACGAAATAGTAAATCATGCGCACGTTTTAGCAAATCGAGGGAACGAAATAGTAAATCATGCGCACGTTTTAGCAAATCGAGGGAACGAAATAGTAAATCATGCGCACGTTTTAGCAAATCGAGGGAACGAAATAGTAAATCATGCGCACGTTTTAGCAAATCGAGGGAACGAAATAGTAAATCATGCGCACGTTTTAGTAAATCGAGGGAACGAAATAGTAAATCATGCGCACGTTTTAGCAAATCGAGGGAACGAAATAGTAAATCATGCGCACGTTTTAGCAAATCGAGGGAACGAAATAGTAAATCATGCGCACGTTTTAGCAAATCGAGGGAACGAAATAGTAAATCATGTGCACGTTTTAGCAAATCGAGGGAACGAAATAGTAAATCATGCGCACGTTTTAGCAAATCGAGGGAACGAAATAGTAAATCGTACACACATTTTAGCAAATCGAGGGAACGAAATAGTAAATCATGAGCACTTTTTTAGCAAATCGAGGGAGCGAAATAGTAAATCATGAGCACGTTTTTAGCAAATCGAGGGAACGAAATAGTAAATCATGAGCACGTTTTTAGCAAATCGAGGGAACGAAATAGTGAATCGTGCAAACTTTTTAGCAAATCGAGGGAACGAAATAGTAAATTGTGTACAGGCCTCCGTAAAAAATTAATAATTGTAGTTATTTATTAGCATAAATAAATAAATATATATGTGATATACGTTAGGTGAACTGTTCCTTTAACAGGTCAACATGTACCAGGTGAGGAATGGAGTCTCCAAACTTGTGCTGGAACTGGTTAACGAAACATCTGACCAGCCAATAGCAGTCCACCGGGTCATCCACGATCTCCTCCATTGCCCGGGCAATAGCCAGAAAGATCATATCCTCATCATCCTGGAGGAAAACCATCACAAACCTGAGACATGAGAACACAGTGGATTACCCACAATCCCACAGAAGCATTCTCACTGGCGGTCTGAGCTCGCTCCTGCGGGGAAGCTGCTGGTTCTCCAGCTGGTACATGCGGAGGTAAAGCTCCGTCGGCGGAGTGGACGCATGGACGAACCGCATGGCCGTCAGAGCGTCACTGATGTCCTCAAACTGCTGGATACGACACCGAGACACCAGGGCGTGAGAATCGCTGTGGGGCGGCAGGATACCTGCGGAGACATCAGGACACAACCGTCATTGAGCATGGCGGCCCAGAGACAGCATGAGGAGACGTCTGCGAATGAAAGTTCATGTTCTCACCCAGTAAGACCTTCCACACGTGTATCCGGTACATGGAGGGCAGTGGGAACCTCTGACTGAACGTGCTCAGCTTCTCCACATCTGAAAACATCACAGATCATCTTTGATTTCAGACAACAGCCATTTATTCTCTCAAGAGAGAGAAACAGAGCATTTAAAACTTCACCGTTAGACATGAACCAAAGCAAAGATGAAAGAATAAATACTACTGCACATAATAATAATAAATATTATTATTATTATTATTATTATTATGTTATAAGTAATTATTATTTACTATTGTGGTAAAAAGAAACAAGTAAAAATCAATTTAGCATGATTAGAATCAAATCATAAAAATAATACAATAATGATAATAATTGTTAGTTATATAATAACGAAATAGTAAATCGTGTGCACCTTTTAGCAAATTGAGGGAACAAAATAGTAAATCGTGCGCACGTTTTAACAAATCGAAGGAACGAAATAGTAAATCGTGCGCACGTTTTAACAAATCGAAGGAACGAAATAGTAAATCGTGCGCACGTTTTAACAAATCGAAGGAACGAAATAGTGAATCGTGTGCACGTTTTAACAAATCGAGGGAACGAAAAAGTGAATCGTGTGCACGTTTTAACAAATCGAAGGAACGGAATAGTGAATCGTGTGCACGTTTTAACAAATCAAAGGAACGAAATAGTGAATCGTGTGCACGTTTTAACAAATCGAGGGAACGAAATAGTGAATCGTGCACTCGTTTTAGCAAATCGAAGGAACGAAATAGTAAATCGTGTGCACGTTTTAACAAATCGAAGGAACGAAATAGTAAATTGTGTGCACGTTTTAACAAATCGAGGGAACGAAATAGTGAATCGTGCACTCGTTTTAGCAAATCGAAGGAACAAAATAGTAAATCGTGCGCACGTTTTAACAAATCGAGGGAACGAAATAGTGAATCGTGCACTCGTTTTAGCAAATCGAAGGAACGAAATAGTAAATCGTGCGCACGTTTTAACAAATCGAAGGAACAAAATAGTAAATCGTGTGCACATTTTAACAAATCGAGGGAACGAAATTGTGAATCGTGCACTCGTTTTTGCAAATCGAAGGAACGAAATAGTAAATCGTGCGCACGTTTTAACAAATCGAAGGAACGAAATAGTAAATCGTGTGCACGTTTTAACAAATCGAGGGAACGAAATAGTGAATCGTGCACTCGTTTTAGCAAATCGAAGGAACGAAATAGTAAATCGTGCGCACGTTTTAGCAAATCGAAGGAACGAAATAGTAAATCGTGCACTCGTTTTAGCAAATCGAAGGAACGAAATAGTGAATCGTGCACTCGTTTTAGCAAATCGAAGGAACGAAATAGTAAATCGTGCACTCGTTTTAGCAAATCGAAGGAATGAAATAGTAAATCGTGCGCACGTTTGAACAAATCGAGGGAACGAAATAGTAAATCATGCGCACGTTTTAGCAAATCGAAGGAACGAAATAGTAAATCGTGCGCACGTTTTAACAAATTGAAGGAACGGAATAGTAAATCGTGCGCATGATTTAGCAAATCGAGGGAACGAAATAGTAAATCGTGTGAAAGTTTTAGCAAATCGAGGGAACGAAATACTAATAATAATCATGCAAAATGGATTTTTACTTGTTTCTTTAATTACTTATAAAATAATAATAATAATAATAATATTTATTATTAAACATCTAAATCAAAATAAAAATCATAAGAATTATTATTATTACATGCTAACTGTTATTATTGTTTAGTGTAAACAAACACAAATAAATCTTTTCACACAGTCAGTAGAAGGCTCTATGATGAATCTCACCCAGTGGATTGTCCTTCAGCACAATCTCCAGAGATTTCTTCTCCTCCACTCCTCTGAATCCCACCTTCTCATAATACGCCGAGCGGAAGTTTCTCTGAGGATCATCAGCCATGATCACTGACGAGAAGCTGGAACAGAACAACAACATCATGAAGACACTTTACTAGGACTGGGTAAAAAATATTGATTTCTCGATTTTAATCGATTCTCATTTTTAGGAACCGATATTGATCCTTAAATCCCAAGAATCGATTAGTCTAGTCAGTTGATGAATGAGCAGAATATGTAGCGCCTCCCGTCCAATAATCGCAATAATCTTTGTGCTTTGTTACTTTTGATATGAAGCAAAGTCTCAGATTTCAAATGACGTCCATCTTATCATGACATTCAAAAAATAAGTACCGTTTTGGCGCTGTTTAATGTGGCGTGACAGATCTCTTTAGCGCCTCAGTTAAAGAGAAGCATGTGATCATCCTCTCCTCCGCTTTAATACCAGTTACAGCGCGAAATAAACATGAACATGAAGGTATGTTAAAATATACAGTACAACTTACTGAAATCCGTATCATGTCTCGTGTAATCGCTCAATCAGTGCTTCAACCTCGGAAAGACGCCAATAAAACAGCGTCACGTAACGTCACATTTACCTCAGAAAAACATTTTCAGTGACCATAAACTCATTAGTCAGCTAGAAAAATGAACTCTAGAAAGCAACATTCTGATAAATATAGCTATGCACCGTTACATATTCATTATAATTTTTAATGTTCTTCAATATTTAATGCATGTTTGAATATGACAGCCGTGATTTAAATATTTATAGTAGAATATTAATCACAATTTGTACTAAGACTGTGGTATTAGATCAGATATTGTCATGGTACAGAATGACCATATACCATGGTATTTTCATGGTACCCAAAAAGAAGTACATTTTCTTTCCTTTGAAGAATACCATGGCTCATGTCCAAAACAATATAGTAATACTATAGTATTTTTGTTAGTGTATAACTGCTACAATAAATATAAAGAAGAATAACATTTCCATAAAATACAAGGTACACCAGTTTATTAACTACAGTAAAACCATAACAAATTGATGTAAGACATATCTGCTATGTTCCTTAAAGACAAACAATGCGTTAAATGTTTAAAAATCATAGTTTATTCACCTTCTGAGCGCAGAAGTCACCAGGCCTCAGTCACAGCCGCGGGTTTTCCTCAGCGGAGAGACGAGAAATGACTTCCAATCAATCGTCCGACTGCAACTCACATTTAAACGCCAGGTTTAGGGTTTTCATCTTCAGATCTTCAGTGGTCTACCTGTAAATGCGGTTATCTGCAGCTTTGTGCCCTCGGAAGTGATTCATGTCCTCGTGTTGTTGTACTTCCGCGTGTGTCCAGCAGGAGGCGCCGTTTTGGCCTGCGATTCGGCAACGAGTCCGCCATATTGGACCGGGCAAGACTGCTCTATAAACAAAAAGCACACTTTGGCATATAGTTTTATTGTTATATGACAGTGATTACAATTGTTGTTACTGTTTTTTTTCTTTTTTCTTTTTTCTTTTTTTTTCTTTCAAGCATTTAATACATTTATTTATTTTATTTAAAATAATAAACAAGAAGCACAATAACGTTGACATTTCTCAACCGATTTCAACGATGTTACGATCTGTGTGGAGTACGAAAAAGGATCTGTCTTGTCATAAGGGATTGTGAAAACTAACACTTAAAAGCATATATTGGGTTAATTTTTCATGGTTAATAATTGTGGAGACATCCCTATAATATTAATGTGCATGAAATATGCATTAAGTGGCTTTTTCTGTTTTCAACACCACCATTCTTAGCTTTTTCTCTTGCACCTCCAGGTCTTAAACTACTGAAAAACAAAAGGTTGCTTTAATAATTGATGATCATTGAAGAAAATGGGACAAAATTTACCATAACTGACAAGTCAAAAGAAGAATTACAAAAAATAAATGTAAGGGTTTTGCCATAATATTCACAGTGCATCATTCTACAGTGTTCAGTTTTGTATTGTCATTTGTGTTTGTGAATATTGTACCATTTTCTTTTGAAGTGTCTCAAACGTAAGGGAAATAAGAATTCCCATAAATATCCATCTGTGCTTTTTTGCTGATAATGTTTTCCCATGATTATTCATTAAAATCACATGATTTAGTTCCGTACCTCAGTAACCCCTCGACCCCGTTACACAAACCATAATGAACTGACACTTATGTGACATCATTAATAGGAAGTGACATCATTGTGAGCAGACACAGGCGAGTTAGCACCTTCTTTAATAATTATAACTAAATGATGTTGTGAAATTGTGTTTGTCAAGCTTAACGACTCGTTACATCAATTAAAGATAGAAAACTATTACTTGTAGAAATGATCAACATTATTCATGATTTCTTAATATCACGCATGTCATGTGATCTCCATTTATTCCCTAGATTTAGAGCAGTGGCCAAAAAATCTCAACCCCGTCACACCTACATTTTTATTATTATTATTTTGAGTTTATGAAGAAGTCATTTAAAGTTAGTTGAACTCTGTCTGAAATGTTCAATCACAAGAAAACTGATTTAGTTCAAATTCTGAAGTTAAGCCTTCACAAAAAGAGCCCATTTCAGGCTTTAGTAGCAAAAGTGTGAGATTTTATGTCACTTTTATATTTGCAATGACTGAATTAGTGTGAGGGTCATCTGATTAATAGGAAAATGTTGATTTTATCACAAATACATTTTATAATAATATTCAGAGAGCTCCCATAGTGTCCATAACTTAAAATAATGACCAACAATAATAGGGATTTGATGCATGAGATGGGAAAATATGTTTTTCTGGAAGTCCTTAATGTTGTGGGGTGTTCAGAAAGTAATACATTTTGGTAAAAAATTAAAAAAAATGTGTCCAAATCATACCGGTTTCATTGAATCTCACAAAACCTCTTCTAACTGATAGAAAACAAGCCAACAAAAAGATTGAATCCAATATTTGGTGATAAAATAGTGTAATAAATGATTTATAAGCTATTTTTGTACAAAACTACTTTTTTGTAGTGTGACTATGCCTTTTTGTAATACATAAAAACATTTCAAAACACATTTCCTGTTTAAACATTAAAGCACACAATGCAATTTTTTCATATTTTTTGTAAAATTGACAAAATTATCCACAAAAAACACTTTTTCACTCAAAAACTGAGGTACATAAGCTCAGATAAGTAATGCCTATGATTGATCTGTTCCAAAACTAAATATAAAACCTGTACTAATTAAAAAAAGAAAACAAGCTGACAAAAAGATTGAATCCAATATTTATTGATAATGTAGCATAATAAGCAGTTTTTTGTAGGCCGGTCATTTTGTAGGCCGGAAACACCACAAGTGTTACAATGTGGAAAAAACCCCCACAAAAATTACAAACATTATTTTTTTTTTAAATTTGGAAGTTGTTAGTAAAGTTGTGAGTAAAGTCTGTACATTTTAGTCCAATGTGATAACATTAACTAGCATTTCCGGGTACGGGAAAATCCTCTTCGACCCGATCACAACATGATGGTTAAATGACATACTGCAAAAGTCTACAGTCAGTATAATATGGTCTGTATTGTATTTTATTTTTTCCTGGCCAGTCCACAGAATACACTCCAAAAACAATGTTTTGGCTCAAAATGAATGCATTAATCTTTTTGAGTTATTACAACTTATAATGAAAGTACGTTCAAGTGAATTTTCTCTGACAAAATATTTAGTCGTCAAAACAATTAAAAATAGGTTGAACTTACCGACCCACCACCAGCATTACAACTAATATGTTTTTTTTTTAATTTATTTTCCTTAACAAGTTCTCCACATTCCTTCATTCGACCCCACAGTTGAGAAGTTAAATCATACAATTCTAATATAACTATGATTATTAAATAAACATGATTTGGTAAATGTTGTCTTTTTTCACATCCAGCTGAGATTAAAGCATTTTCCCTTCACTGTAAAAATACACTCTATCTACTGGCAACAGATTACACGCAATATTATTAATTAAATTCAACATATAAGAATTGAGTTAGAATTAATCAAATTAATTCTTTAAAAGTCAACCATTTAAAATGTGTAAAATTAGCAAACAACATTACAAAAAACACAAACTGACATAAAAAGCAAAGTGTTAAAGTGCCAAACTAAACGAAACACTTATCACCATAATGGTGACCAACATTTCAATAAAATGTAAATCCTTCAGTGATTCTGCTTGCTATCATTAGGTGTCTTCGATGTTCACAATAAAAAATAGTTTATAATTCATCTTCGGCGTCTGCCTGTTATTCAGATATTTTTGTTTCAATTTGACTTGTTTAAAGGAATGCATCTGATTAATTCTAACTCAATTCTATTTAATTAATAATATTGCTTGCAATCTGTTGCCACAATTTTATGGAGTAAATATAGCGTATTACTTTCTCTTTCTCGTTTTGTCATTGTATGAGCTGCACTGTTGAACATTTCCAGTGTCAATGCAAATGTAGACGATTCAGTGTTCGAGTGATAATCCCTGAACTCTGCAGAGAAAAGAGAATACATTTTGAACACAATCAGACAAATGCTTTGCAAATATAAAACATGTTTTATTAGTCTTTACTTACAGTATCTGATGTTAAAGGCAACAGGTCCTCTGATATTGAAGCCGAGGTAGAAAGACACCTTGCCTTGTTTGCACACACTGGCCGGTTTGTGAGGGATGACTTGAATCTGTTTCCCATCTCTTATAGCAAACACTTTAAGATCCTTCTTGACCTCCCCGCTGATACGCTGGAGACAGCTGACTTCATCTCCTTCCTTAAGGAGCTCCAAGGATCCTACATCATCATTTTGATGTAGTTTTGAGATGTGAACCAAACCACTCTCTTTCCTTAAGAAGAAGAGAGGCACCAGGTAGCGACCGCGAAGGTATTTCTGATACTTCTTCTCATATGACTCAGCCATATATTTGACACAGTCTTCAAGGTCTGGAGGGTTTGGGATTCTCGGCTGTGCTTCATCAAACCAAAAGAGCAGAAGGATCAAGAGGTAAAACTCTGGGCTTCTGCCTTGTTTTTTGCTCACCCAAAGTTTGTGTAAACTGGCCTGGAGCTCTTCTACTCTTTCAGACGGCCCGTCAGACATACTCAGGATGATGTTGGCAAGAACGTAGAGAATGTTTTGGGTTTCATCATCAGATTGTGGATTTTTAAATGTCTGTTTAAACACACTTGCATCAGATTTTAGGAAATGAAGTAATCCTCCGAAAGACTTCATTTTTTTCTCATTCAGGGTGGCTTCGTCAGTCTGCTTTTCCTTCTTAAAATATCGCTTGTAGCACTCTACAATGTCATTATGAAGGTAGTCGGGATCCTTTTTATTGATCTTTGGTCTTGAGAATGCCAGGTACCATTCAAAGAAATCATATCTATCCTCAACGTCACCTTTATATTCACTGATGAATTCACTGATTTTTTGTTCAAGAGGTTTTTTTGCCAAATCATAAACACCCTTGCAAACCTGGAGAAATCCAAAGTAGCCCCTGTTATTGAAACTGGTGCTGTCTTCTGACTCGACTTCAGCGGCTTCCTCTTCGTCTTTAAATGCTTTAATGGCAGACTTCGCAATGTTCAAAACTGTTTCTGTGTCTGTCCATGGTTTTTTGGTCCGCAGGTGGCTTTTGTGAACTTGCCCCAGTGTATCCCTAATATAAGAATTTTTTTTTTTATCTCTTTTAATGGCAATATTTGCCCAGTGTTCGGCCTCATCAAATTTGTTTGCCTCTTTTACCTCAATGTAATACAAACGTGCAAGTGCTTGAGGATAAAAAGGGTCGTCTTTGAACAAATCTGAAGCCAGCTCCAACAAATCAATGCATTGCTTCTTTCTCCCATCCTTCAAGAAGTCAAGAATCAGTTTCGAAAACCTGTTTTTTTCTGTGTCGAGCCTATCGGTTAACATTCTCTTGCAAATTTGCATGTAATTGCTCTCCTTTCCTTTTACCATGCTGTTCAAGAAGTCAGAAGCGATGTTAAATCTTGTCAGATTGTGCTCAGTGAGCATATTTACACATGCATCAGCAATCATTGGATGCGCCATGCGTATGTAGTCGGTTTTTTCAGGTTTTCCCTCTGAGAATACGACTATAAGATCCATGAAAGGTTTCATTGTCGTTTGCAGTGGGGTGTTTTCCTCATCGGAGGACCGGTCTGTTTTTGCAATGAATTCCTCACATGAAAGCCTTGACAAGTGTGAGCCTGGCACGTATGAATTTATCAAAGCCAAAAAACTCAGAAGTCTTGTGCTTTTGGACTTTGGATTATTTTTAACGTGTTCTACCATTTCTGCTGTGATCACTTTCTCAGCATCCTCTTGCTTGAAACCTCCCTGCATTATGTTAAAGGCATGAAAGTTCTGTGACTTTTCCTTGAATTTCTCTTCCAGCTCATGCCTTTTTTCATCAAACCTCGTTTTCTCAGTTGTAGAGAGCTTCATTTTAATTTCCACACTATCTTTTGTTGGAAAGTTTGCAGTTCTGCAGTTTAAAATAATCACAGCTGGAGTGTCTGTTTTGATCTCCCTCGTCTGTATTTCGTCAATCAGGTTTTCCCAGAGAGTATTCTTGATTGGCTGATCAATGTTTGTGTTTTCCTTTGTGTCTATTAACAGCAGCACAGTTTTCTGATTAGACAGCAGAAAAAGGTCCACCACTTGTTTCGGCAGCTTTTTAGCATCTAAATCGATAACTCTGGCACATCTGAGGTCTTTGCAAAAATGCCAAAGCACCTGCATGGCGAGGGTTGACCCTCCACTGCCAGGCTCGTACTGTAAAGAAACTTCAGTGATCAGACAGCTTTTCCCTTTTTCTCTCTCAATTAACTGAATTAATTTTCCAAAGCCATCCCTTTCTACAAATGGCGAGATCTCTGATGTGTTAAAATGCAGCCACTGCGCTGGGGCTCCTTTCAGAAAATCAGCCATTGCTGCTTCAGGGTCATTCGCTGAGTCTCCAGTCTCAAACATATCAGACCATACAACGTCGAGACATGATAGTGAATCTCTGAGGTTAGTTGGAATTGCTGTTACGTCCCTCTTTTCAGAGCTGGGATCGAATGAAGGTATGGTGTACATTATCAGTTCAGAATGGAGATATTTGAAGACAAATAATTGCTGAGGGAGAACAAAAGAAACAGAAAGAGAGACAAAAATCACTTGATATGGTGTTAGGGTGACATTTATTTAACATTTAAAAATTTATTACCTATTAATACTATTTAAAACACCAGTAGTTAAATGATAAATGTACCTATATAAGACAGTGAAATGCATAAATTCTCTTACCGTTCTGCTAACAGTCCGATGTTGTGCAGTATTCAATAAGGCAGCACAAATCTTTTTATTTGCCAAGAAATGGGTGTAAAGTCCCACCCCCTACTGTCATAACTGTTTGTCGTTCATTTCACAATACAAAAAAATGCAGGTATAACAGGTACAAATGCATTTTTGTGTATTGTGAAATGGAAGATTCAATTACAAAGACAATCTGAAAGTATTTGTACCCTTTAGAAATATGTTGTCTGTTCAAGTGTACTGCTATGAACAGCATAGAAATATATTTACAGGAAAAAGGTTGGGGAGAGTTTTCCATGAAGCAATGTTCACAAAAATGTATTTCATTTCTCTGAAAATGAAAGTTAGGACACAATTACCTGCTTTGAGTGTGGTAAAATATACAATATACACACTATATTGCCAAAAGTATTGAGACACCTCTCCAGATCATTGAATTCAGGTGTTCCATTCACTTCCATGGCCACAGGTGTATAAAAACAAGCACCTAGGCATGCAGACTGCTTCTACAAACATTTGTGAAAGAATGGGTCGCTCTCAGGAGCTCAGTGAATTTAAGCGTGGTACCGTGATAGGTTGTCATCTGTGCAATAAGTCCATTATTGAAATTTCCTCACCAGGGTCATGTTCATAACCGTAAGAGTTTCCCTTGAGAGTGCTGCGTCAGTTGCTCTACTTGAGTGATAATCTGTATTCAATGATAATGTATTTACTATTGTGCCTAAAGTATTATTAGACATCTGAAAAATGAACTCTCTTTTTGTATTGTATACAATCATTGGTACCATTGTCATTCTTATGGGTCATAATGGTAGTGCAGATTTTGGTTAACATATGATTAATGACAACATTTACGAATTTGCATTCTGCTTAAGCATTGCCTGTCAAATGATAATTTGTCTTTGTATACATTTGTCCCTCAAATGTTGTTTTGTTTTGTGTTTATTTAAATTATAATTATTTTTTCATTGTTGTCATTTCATTTGTTCTGTGAAAAAGCAAAAAACACTAAAATAAATGTGTTAAACTGTGGTAAGTTGGTATCAATGCTTTTTGCATAGTTTGGAAATTATTCATATCTGTTCAAACCTGTAAGGGCAACTGTTCACTGTTTTTCCTGTAAAATGAAAGTTAAACACACCTTGATTCTAAGAAGTTACACCTGTAACTCTGTAAAAATACAATCAAGCTCTCAAACAAAACCAGACAGCTGAAATATTCGGATTGTGATTTAGATGATTTCACTGTATGACAGGTTTACTTTCATTTCTTTGGAAATGAAAGTTCTATTTCACCAAACATGAGTAGCATTTAGTTGATAAATTAAATACACACTGCATATACAATATAAATGTAACCGGGGTAATACTAAGTAGCAAGAAGAAACAAGGATCTAGATGCAGCAATTTATTAAATTAGAGGTCAGTCAGGGTGCTAGTAAACACTTTTTTGTTATCATTTGTTTAATAATCATCAAAAAATAATATATTATGTCATACCTGTAAAATAACATTCACATCATTAGAACATAGCATCCCCACTGCATGATTCAATTTTAACCACTAATAAAATTGAATGGAATTAAACATATTAATTTTCAATTTGAAAGTTTGGACGTAAACATTGTGATGCCAGGCCTGGATTAGAATTGTTTTGAGCATGGAAAAACTTTGCTTTAACTCCTAAATATAACATATCATACATAAAAGCACACCATGGTAATAATTCTTCCTTCAAGACATACATTTTATGAGGTCTTTATTTGAGCAATAAATTTGTAAGAAAAGAAGTCAGACACTGTAAGTTACTAACTTCACTGAGTAATTCAAGCTAGTACAGTGAAGGAAAAGTGAAGGCACAAACTTTCCAGAAGATAAAAAAATACAGCAATTTAACAGTATTAGTGTAAAATCAAAAACAGAAAAGACATCTTTACCCATCCAGTGTTATAAGCAACTTTCATATCCGTTTAATAAAATTCAGAAGTAGATAAACACCCAAAATGTGAGTAAACAGACTAAATTAAAAGTGTATATTTCTGGATTAATAGATTTAAGAAACTTTAAATGCTATTGGTTTTTCAAACGTGCATAAGGTTGTAAAAAAAAAAAATGCTGAATTGTTTAGAACACCATCCACATTTCCAAAGATTATTAAAAAGTTAAAAATTTCCTTGTGATGTTATCTTAAAATACTTTGATGCATGATTGTGTTATATAACATTGCACAGTAATGTTTGTTTAGGAGAGTGATCTGCTGCTGAAAGATGTTCTGCTGTAGCTAAAACTGCTGTATCTGGAAGATGAAGAAGGGGATAAACTGTAGTCCACGCTGCCCCTCCGGGATCCGCTTCGAGAGCCGCTCCGAGAGCCTGAGGCGGATCCTGGATTGGAGAGGTTGTAGGGGCTGCTGATTCCACGCGATGAAACCGTGGCGGCGGGAAGCATGCGGACACCCGTGTTCTCCTCATTCATGCAAGCTTCCATAGCCTCCTTGTAGGATATCCTTAGTTTGGTCTTGGGGCAGGTCAGGGTCTTGGGGTGGTGACGTGTATCCTGAAGCCTCTGAGCCGCTCTCATATCCAGCCAGCCTAGCTGCAAAGCGTCCTCAAGTGAACGTCTGCTCCCAAGCTCTGGGTCGAACAGCCCGCCGGTTAAATACTGGAATTCAAGGAAGCGCTGACCAGCCTCATACGGAAGCCACTTCTCCTTAACAGCCTCAGCGGCTGACATCTTACGTTTGGTTTTCACATCTTCAAAACCAATGTAGGCTTTCTGGGCAGGTTTTATCCTGTTAGCCATTTCATCATCCAGGATACCGAGGCGGGATGCTTCCTGAATAGACATGCGACGACCATTTTCAGGGTTCACAACCCCACCGGTGCAAGCTTGTGCCTCCAGGAGTCGTTGTGCTGTGATGGAATCGAGGATTCCTCGTTTCAGAGCATCACACACGCTGATCTTCTCTAGCTTCTCTGTGTCAAAAATTGCTCCGACTGGATTCTGTTCCTCAATTGTTTCTACTAATGGGGTCAGTTTGATTGACATGCTGGAAATATGCTTGGAGTTTGCATAGGATGGATCTTGCTGAGTGGAGATGCTCTCGACTCTTTTAACAGTTTCAGTTTTAATTATCTGACTTTGCATGGTCTTCTGGGATGAGAATGATGATGAGGAGGAGCTCAGGGTCTTTGCCTTGTTGGTGATAATATCTGCAAGCTCAGTAAGGCTGATACTTCCTGAACGATATTTATCAAGGACATCTTGGCTAATCACTCCCTTCGCAAGCAGGTCTTTCAAGTCGTACTGAATGCCTGTTTGCATGTCCATTATAGCTGTTGTGGTTGAGCCATCGGCAGCAGTGATGACTGTTTCTTCCCACTCACACTCTTGCCGAGACAATTCCAGAAAGGTCTCGTAGTCTATGAGTTTCTTTTCATAGGCTTCACGCACCGTCATTTCTTTATTACTCTCTGGATCAACTATCAGTACCCGTCTCTTCCTCGAGGAGTTCTTCTGCTGCATCTTTTTCTTATCATGAAGAGGTAGAAGCACTAGTCCCGTCTTCTTATCTGTGATGCAGCGACTCTTTAGCTCCAAGAAGGTTAAATTGTCCTCTGTGTTTGGGTCAAAGAAACCCTTTGTGTCATCTCCTTCATCTTTCAGAATCTGGTTCATCTCTTCACCAAAGTAGCCCCTTTGGAACGCCAAATCAACATCAATTCGATGACTATGTTTAGGGTCAATGATGCCACCGCTAGCAATCTGAGCCTCAAGCAGGCGAATACCATGACCTTTCTCTATGAGACCCCGTTCAATAGCTTCAAATAGGGAAATCATCTTGTTGGTGCCTGGGTCTTTGTACCCAGTTACTGCTCTCTCGGCAGACAGAAGCTTGTCTTTGAACTCCACACCCACCAGTCCTCTCTTACAGGCCTCCTCGACTGTGTAGTACTCATTGTTAATAGGATCAATAATGAAGCCTGAGGCGGCCTGGGCCTCCAGAAGCTCCAAGGTAGTGCCTGGTCGCAGAAGCCCATTCTTCATGGCCTGGTAGATAGGCAAGGTGCAGTCGTTGGCCTCGTCATAAATCCCAGCAATGCAAGTTGACCCTCGGAGATAAGCCCGAAGCCTGTGTTCAATGTCTTGGCTGGTAATCTTGCCCTCTCTCAGATGAGCCACGTCCGAAGGTTCCAGCAATTTTGCATCCACCAGATCTGATACATTAACTTCACTACGCAATCCCTGTACGGTCATGGGTTTCTCTGGAGCTGGAAGCAGGAGCAAGCCAGTGCTGAGGTCAGCCTTGCATCGCTTCTTGAGGGTAACGTAGCTGGCACATAGACCAGAGTCTGGATCAATGTAGCAATCTGGTCTGGCGTTTAGAGCTTGATAAAGATCCTCATCAACAAGGTCACGGTCCATGGCCGTATCTTTGGAGAGGAAGACACTAAGAATAGGATCAAGGATGCCTCCTGCCGCCTCTTGTGCTTGCAGGAGACGCAGAGCTGTTTCCCGGTTGATTATTCCCTTTTTCATGGCTTGGCTAGCTGGCATGAGTTTTGCAGTTTTGGGATCCCTGAACCCAACACAGGCAGCCTCTGCAGTCAACAGCTGCTGCTTGTCAGCTTCATCCACAAGTCCATTCAGACAAGCCTCCTCAACAGTCATCTTCACGTTAGCTCGGGGATCTATGATGTACCCTGTGGCAGCTTGAGCCTCCAGCAACAAGTTTCCACTTTCATCTGAAATCAAGTTTTGATTCTTAGCCTCTGTAAAGGTCATTTTGCCTTTAGGTCCTGCTGCCAGTCCTGCAATTGCTCCTGTGCCTTTAAGATTGAGCCTGATGTCAACAGATACTTCCTCAACAGTCCGCTGGCCCTTCATCAACTGCTCAAACGTGACCTTGTCAATCACACCACAGTCATGCAGCTGCTGTGCCGTGACCTTCTTGCGGACACCTTCGAAGACAAGTGAGGAGGAGTCGGTTTGGTCTGTTTGAGTGTATTTGGCGGCACCGTCTGGTTTCTGCTGCAATCTTAGCAACTCCTTCTGCTGCGAGTCTCGAAGCGCCTGCATCTGTGCCCTCTCTCGTTCCAAGTTCTGCAATAGCAGCCTGTAGCGTTCTTCAGCATCCTTCAGTTGTGTCTTCAGCCTCTCCATCTCGGTCTTGACAGAGTTAAATTGGCTCTCCATGCCAGAGCTCTCTGAGATGTGCTGTCGAAGTTGCTCCTCGTGAGAAGCACATTTGCTCTTCCATTGGTCAAAATCCTTCTTGATCCTCTCATTATCCTCCTGCAGCTGTGATTTGAGACGCAGTTCCGACTCCAGTGAGAGTTTGATACGGGCTAGCTCGTCTTCCTGCCTTTTCAAGCGCATCATTTCCTGTTCCATTGTTGTCATTTTCTTGAGGAGGCCATCCCGTTCTTGCTGCAGATTGCTGCACTGAGATTGGGATGTCTGGATCACGGAGGAAGTCTGCAAAAAAAAGGCAAACGATAAAATGAGTGTTCTATCATTTAAAATATATTTCACAGTATTCAAGTTGATATTTCTGTAAATGATTTTTCAGATATGACAAAGATTTGTTGCATTCATTGTCAATTACAAAACAGAACTGATTGGTTTTCAAGGTAATTGCACTTTTCCACTGCGTGGTAACACTCGGCTTGCTTTACTTTTTGGCTCGGTTTGCTTTTCCACTGCAGTTTAGTACCGCTTCAAAGTGGGTGGGATTGTACACTTATACACTTATAGTTGTGCAACCTCTACTGCTGTTTGGTTTGGTGTCTCGTGTCGCAAATCCAATGACACTAGTAGTGACAATTCTCTCTGACCAATCAGTGATTTGCAGTGTTTACACATCTCATTTTAGTATCGGTATGGCTCGCTTGGAACCTCAACTGAGGTGGTACTATTTAAAGTAAACCATACCGAGCCAAACCATGCAGTGGAAAAGCGCCAAAAGTGAGCTGTTCCGAGCCGTACCATACAGAGTAAAAGTGCCGTATGTACATGGCTTAGCCAAACCTGCTCCTGGAGGGCTTCCTGACTGCAGACTTCAGTTCAAATTATGCCCCAAAACACCTACCTGTTATTTTCAAGCAATTCTGAACACCTTGATTAGCTGGTTAAGGTGTGTTTGATTAGGGTTGGAGCTAAAAACTGCAGTATGGTGATCCACCAGGAGCAGGGTTTGCCATTCCTGTCCTAAAGGATCAAAATCACAGAGGACGCCACAAAAGATGGAGGCTAAAGTGATGCATCTCAAATGTGGTTAAGACAAGACTGTACAAATACATTTAGTGTCATTTGAATGTGGGTGGATGCGATTGGATCACGCAAAAAAGCGTGCAGCATGGAAGCCGGCAAGGTAATTAAGATTCATGCAAATTAAGACATGCAAAAATGGCGCAGGGAGGCATTTCCCAGAAGCATGGTAAGCTTAAATTGATCGTAGCTCCATTGCCACCAATGGAGCTACGATCAACTTAGGCTCACGATGCTTTTGGGAAATGCTACCCAGACTAGTGGGCCATATTTTGCATGTCAAGACTAGCCATTTAGAGAATGCAGCGTGAGAGAGAGATGCATGCGACTAGCTTCATCTAAATCTACATATTTTAAGGATAAAACTCGAGAACTCTAGTTTCTATTTATCCTAGTACCTCTCTGGCTTGTTTTTGTACATTTTCTATCTCCAGTTGCAGTTTTTCTCTCTCTCGTGAGAGCTGCCGCATAAGCCTGTCATGCTCTGCACCGGCACGCTGACTGGACTCAAGCTGTTTCTGCAAAGCTGTGATTTGCTCATTCATTTCCCGATGTCCAAGCTTTTTGTCTTTGAGCAGCTCCTCGTGTTCTAGACGCACAGAGCGCAACTCCTCCTCCAGGCGGAGGCGATCTTTAGTAAGAGTTTCGGTGAGCCTCTGTAAACGCTCAGTTTCAGCAGTGCTTATGTTCAATGCACAAGTCTTCTCTTCCATGCTACGATGAAGGGCCTCGTAGCGCTGGTTGGAGTCTTGGACGCGCCCCTGCTCCTGCGTCAGCTGCAGTTTCAGAGTGTTCATCTCAGCTTTCATGGCAGCCAGGCTCTGAGAAGAAGCTTTGTGCTCCTTCAAGGTGCGGTCTAGTGCCTCCTGAAGCTGCTTGCATTCATTGTCCGTGTGTTTTGCCTCAAGATTGATCTCTTCCTGGCTCTTACGCAGGGTGGTGATTGTAGTGGTGTACTCTCGCATTGCCTGGCTACTCTTTTCAAGTTGCGACTCTGATCTCCTGCGCTTGCTGGCCTCCTCTTCTGCCACTTGCCGCTGTTTCTCCAACTCACCTTCCAGGCGCTTCAGCTCCTCCTGGAGCTCTTGAATGCGGGTCTGTAGGCGTGTGATAGTCTGTTGAGACCGGCCTTTTTCAAGCGCATGGGCCTCCAGCTCCACCCGGATGAGGCTCAACTCACTGTGGGAAGAGCGAAGCTGCACCAACTCCACATCAAATGCTTCGTTCTTAGTTTTGAGGTCGGCCAACTCCACCTGCAGTCGCCTTGTCTCAGTCTCTAAAGTTCTTTTCAGACGTCGTTCCTCGTCAAGACAGCGTGTGAGACGATTGATCTCACTACTCTTCTCCTGCAGTGTCCGACTAGAGCTCTCCTGTACCTCCTTTGTTTTGCTGTCTGCTTCACGCTTCTGACTAAGAATCAACTGGACTTGAGCTTCCAGCTCTTGCCGCTTTCGGCCTTCCTCTTTATTTACAGTACTAAGTCTCTGTACCTCTTCTTCCAAGTGTCTCCTCTGGACCTCCTCTTGGCTGAAGGAGAGACGAAGCCTTTGCAGCTGCTCGGTCAACTCCCTAGATTCTTCCTCTAATCTTTCAATCTCCAGCTGCATGGAGGCAGAATCACTTTCCTTCTGCTGCGAAAGCTTCTGCATGCTGGTCTGAGTAACGAGGATTTGAGACTCGTAGGTCTGTTTCACCTCTCGTATCTGTATGCTGTGCTCCTGCCTTACCTTTGCCAGCTCCGTCTGCGCCTCCTTGACGCGACGAGCTTCGTCTTCCAACTCCTTGCGCAGACGATCCAGTTCTCGGTTCCTTTCAGACACCGTCTTCTCCAGCTCCATCTTGGCCCAGCTGATCTGCTCAAGTTCTTTGAGCTTCTTGCGCATGGTTTCATCGTGTTCGTCCTGCAAAAACGTGTAACGCTCTTCCACAACCTTCTTCTTCCTCTCCATATCTTCCAACTGCTGTTTGAGGCGACGTACTTCATCTTCAAGCTCTTGAAGATGGTTTTTAGAAGACTCCAGGCTGTCCTGTGTGGCCATGCACTTCAAAGTCTCAGTCCTCTTCACCTCTTCCAGAGAAAGCAGGTGTGTCTGTGAGTTATTCAGCTCCTGCTGGTATTTAAGGAGAGCCTCCTGCAAAGAGGCATTCGTAGCAGTGTGATCCTTAATGGCGTCTCTCAACTGCTGAAGTTCCTCCTCGAGCATCTCAATCTTGGTATTTCGCATCTGCAGAGAACACAGCATAAATCATTACACTTGATATTTGGTCAAAATGTCTGTTGACTTGAGTACTAAAAACATTAAAAGAAAGACACTGTAATTTGAAATCTTCTGGCGTGTTTTCACAGAAGCAGGTTTAGGGTTAAGTAGGGCAATACGATCTGAGAAGAAAAATCTGGTTACAATTCTTTTCGATAGTCCACTTTAGACATTCTACTAACTATAAGTAACTTTGTAACTACATTGTGCAGCACTAGGGTTAGGGTTGGAGAGTGCTGTGCCTAAACATCTGTGTCTTTATATACCTTCAGTTCTTCCATGTTCTTCTGGGAAGCCATGAGAAGTTTGTAGTAATCACTTGAACGGGTGAGCAGTTCTAAGTAGTGTGCATTTAGAGAAGAGACCTAGGGGACAGAAACAAGTATGAAAAATACGAAATTATAATAAAAACAACATTGCAATTGTGTTGGCTGGGAAAGTGTGTGTTTCTAGGTGTACCTCTTCTGAGATGGAGGAAGATGGAGACTGAAGCACAGTCCTCTTGATGGGGATGTTAAGCAAAGTCTCCAGTCCAGCACCGTAAGACGCCAACTCAAGCTCATAGTTCTACAGGGAGACAGTTCACACTATTATTTAATGTGTCAGAACTGGAATTCAATTACTGTGCTTAACTACTGACAAGATTTTAGTAGGGCTGCAAACTCAAAAGAAGCATAAAACAATGTCTAGGTATTTGACTATTGTTTTATTTTTATATTTGTATAACACTTTTCACAATTCACATTGCTTCAAAGCAGCTTTACACAAAATTATGATGTTATAGCATCTTAATATTTGCATTGCCTTATAGCAAATTAGAGCTGTGCGATAATATAGTTTACATTTTGCAATGATACAAACAATAAGTTAACAATAATTAAGGTAACAGAAAAATCCAATATCAGCATGTTAAAGGAAACTTAGGATGAATACCTTGATGGCATTTATGCAGGTGTTGCCATCTTTCTGCACCGTCTCCAACAGCTCTCTCTTTGCCTTTATATCAGAGTTTAATGCCTGCACACATTATGAAAGAGCACAAATGTTAAAGGAAGCTTTTTAAATGTTTAATTAAAATTCAGTTAATTAATAATTCAGCTCCATGAATAGGGCTGTGTGGATTCAGTTGAAAACCATAAAAAAAAAAAAAAAATTCTCATTACTTGAAATAAAATAAAGGTTAACTGAAATAAAAACACTAAAATTTATTTTACTTTAGCTAGTTGCCAAAGCAACATTTCTCACAAATAATTTAAATTTCACAATGTATTAACTAAAACTGACATAATTAATAAAAACTATTTGGGTCAAAAGTTAAGGATAATTTATTTGATTAAAAATACAGTAAAAATTTTGAAATATTTTTACTATTTAAATCAGCTGTTTTCTATGTGAATATATAGTAAAGTGTAATTTATTCCTGTGATCAAAGCTGGATTTTCAGCATCATTACTCCAGTCTTCAGTGTCACAAGATCCTTCAGAAATCATTCTGATATGCTGATTCAGAATATCAATCTGTTTTTCTGGCCTTCAAAATCTACCCATCCAAATTTCTAGCTTTTGAACAATTTCTTTCTCAAGCCAACATCAAAGTTTGTCAACAAACTTTACCATCTTGTCTTTTTTTGTTGTTGCCTGATTATCATACAGTATGTATCAATTAAATGACATCTGTTATGGTGCATGCATGAACATGCGAGATGTCAAAAAGTTAGCTTTGCCTAATTACGTTGCTTATTCCAATCACTTACACAGTTTTTTTTTTTGCACTTTAGTTTGTACATTTTAGTCATATTTTATAATTTTCTTTAGATGTATTTGCCATGTTTTGATCCATTTTCCTGTTGTATTGCTTGATTCATTTTTATAACTTTATTATGAAATGAAAATGGCGCTTATCTTTGGTTGACATGGCAATAAAATCCTATCACATTATTTTGGAAGTTAATGTTTTTTTATTGGAGTGGGCGTGTTTTGAAGAGCTTTTGGGCTGTAAATCGTTGACCCAATCATGGTGTATCACAAAACTACTAAAACTAATATCATAATTATAATAATATCTCAATTATACTAAAATAACACTGCTTTAGTTTCTTTGGGTGATTGTTTTAGTTATTGGTCTACTCAAGTACATGTTTTCCAAGCTCACCTTCTGTTGGTTGAGGAGTTGGGTGTAAACTGTGAAGTCATCGGTCTTGACGTACTGCAGAGTATCAATCTGCCGTTGAGTCTCGTCGATCCAACCGCTGAGATGAGAACTAGACTGCAGGTATCGCTGCAGCTGCGGCAGGTAAGAGTCCAGGTCATCCAACCTGAGAAAAAACATCATCATTAGCTGAATCATATGAAATGTGCTATACAAATAAAATTGCGTTGCCAAATACCTCTTATATGTCAAAAGATCAAGGCGATTATGATATTTTGATTTCTCGTGTCATGACCCCTTTAAGGAAAGCGTATCTGACCTGTTGTTAATCTGTAAATGGATGCGTTTCCAGCGGTCTGACAGCTGGCTCACATGCTCGGCGTACTGGGAGAGGTTGATGATACACCTGTACCGGCCCTGCTCCGTTTGCTCATTACACTGCTGAATTTTACTTAGATCAGCCACCAGTGAATTCAGCACATCCTGTTTCTGCTCCAGATCGCTGCGCATACTCTGCAAACAACATAAGCAACAACATAAATATTTTGAGAAGAACAATGGGCTATATGCACGGAGCCATTTTTCGAACTTCCGCATTAATGTAAGCCAGATGGAAAACCTCCGGTGAGAGTCATGTGCTGGTGTGTTGAGCATCAAGTGTCATACTGAGTTTATAATCAGAATATAGTCACTTAAATAGTCAGGCATAGCATTAATTTAGTTATTCAAACGTAAGACGGCATAAAAAATAAATAAATAAAGACGAGCCTCAGTGTTCCTCCTCGACTAAATTCAATTCGATCATCAGTTTTTACACTTTTATGCGAAAAAAAGCTTCAAAAATTAAATATTTATTATGCAATTTAGTTAGATTAATTGAATAAAATGTGTGTTTTTACAAATCGTTGATCTGACAGCTGCTGAGATTATAAAGAGAGAGCGGCGCTCGCTTTCTGTGTCGTTCATTCACAAGAAAAGTTATTGTTTTTCATGAGATTTTGTGAGTATTTCATACTTCACATCGACAAAATGTATTTTTAAACCTAGTTATTTTATTATGTTTAATATTTAGTCAAAAACAAAGTGAAAAATGATTAGATATATGCACAAATAAATGCTACTCTGCCGCCACCTGCTGGTTAAAGTGGTAATTATTGTCTTTTTTATTTTTAAATAAGTGTTTTCTATCAAATGTTTAATTTCCTACATTTTTAAACGTTCGGTTCTCAGAAGAACAAATAATGTTTGTGTTCATCACATTAAAAATAACATTTGAAGTGCTGGAAAATAATGTGTGTGTTTGTCTAATTACAGATACAGCGTTTTTAAACGTCCCAATAGCTTCGTCTTTATTGCAATCAATAAAACTGGTTTATTGGCAAAATAGATAAATGTGATAACTGCATTAAAATATGAATACAAAATTAAAAAGTCAACCATTGATGGTTTTGTGTCGATGTACAGCGACTACAGAATGAACAGCTAAGCTGGCTAAACCACAACCAGGAAGTAACTGTGCATATAGTCCATTGCATAAGTTATTACAAACTGCTTTAGAGTTCTTGCACTAAATTCATGCTTTATTTGTTTTTTTAAAACAGGGAACTATTGATACAATGAACAATATGTTTTAATATTACACATGCATGTACACCAGCATAAAGCACATTTGAGATGTATTGTATCATATAAACATCAATACGAGCTTCAGTAATAATTACCTGAAGCACTTTCTGGTATTTGTGGATCTCTTCGGGTTCGAGTGACGCCGTCTCTTTCTCTGTCAGTCGAGCTTCATAAACCTTCACCACATCTTCAGCTTTCAGTACATCCTTCAGCAGGGACTTCACCAAACTCAACCTGAAACAGGAATAAAAACAGTGAAGATGGCTATATTTTTAATATTAATATTTAATAGGTATATTTCATAGCTGTTATTTTGTGATGTGTCCTGTACAATCACATTTATAATGTGATTGCTGTTGTATTTTGAACTAAAGTGTTTTATAAAGTGAATCTGATTTCAGACATTTGATACGAATCGTCCGATCCGATCCAAATAAAAACAGAAAATAATCGATATGAAAAAAATGTATCACTGTTTTCAACATTAATAATAATCATAAATGTTTCTTGAGCAGCAAATCATCATATCAGAATGATTTCTGAAGGATCATGTGACACTGAAGACTGGAGTAATGATGCTGAAAATTCAGCTTTGATCACAGGAATAAATTACATTTTACTATATATTCACATAAAAAACAGCTGTTTTACATTGTAAAAATATTTCACAATTTTTTATGTATTTTTGATCAAATAAATTCAACTGTGATGAACATGAGACTTACTGACCCCAAACTTGGAAAATGGAAATGCAATATTGTACATTTAACGAGTTGTTTTGAATTAAGCAGGTGATGGTTCTTTTCATGAGATTAAATTACTCTTTTCCATAGATTCATTCCCTGTTTCCGTTTCCGGTCTCATTCTGTCACCTTCGCTTTGCTTTTTACCCATGTCTGTGTGATTGTGTGCGTTTTTTTCTTTTTAGATTAGCTGTGTTGGTGATTTAGTTCATAAAACTTGTGCACATTACATATGATTGTTTGATTCTGACTCTCTGCTTGCAGCAAAGTCAATTTAACAATTTTTGATCTTGTTACATGATCTTAGTAGTGCTGTACATTAAGAAAGTTATTTCCCTTTCCCTGGAAATTAACATTTCTTAGAATTAATAAATAATCAATACTGAGTGTTCGCTAGACAAACTGATTAATTGATTTTAATGTTAGTTAAACTCTGATTAACTGATCCAAATATTCATAATTAAAGGGTTAGTTCACCCACAAATTAAAATTCTGTCAATAATTACTCACCTTCATGTCGTTCCACACCCCTAAATTAAGATATTTTTGATGAAATCTGATTGACGGCAAGATAATTAACACTTTCAGATGCCCAGAAAGCTAATAAAGACATATTTAAAACAGTCATGTGACTACAGTGGTTCAACCTTAATGTTATGAAGCGATAAGAATACTTTTTGTGTGCCAAAAACAATAAATAACTTTATTCAACAATATCTAGTGATGTGCGATTTCAAAACACTGATTCATGAAGATTCACAAACCTTTTGATTCGAATCAGTGGTTCAGAGCGTGAATCAAACTGCCAAAGTCACGTGATTTCAGTAAACGAGACTTCGTTACGTCATAAGTGTTTCAAAACATTTCGAAATGTCAGTGGTTCACCACTGGGGGGCGTGACTTTGGCAGTTTGATTCACGCTCTGAACCACTGATTCGAATCAAAAGATTCGTGAAGCTTCATGAATCAGTGTTTTGAAAATTTGAATAAAGTCATTATTTGTTGTTTTTTGCACACAAAAAGTATTCTTATTGCTTCATAACATTAAGGTTGAACCACTGTAGTCACATGAACTGTGTTAAATATGTTTTTAGTAGCTTTCTGGGCATCTGAAAGTGTTAATTATTTTGTTCGAATATTTTGTGCAAAATCTTAATTTGTGTTCTGAAGATGAACGAAGGTCTTATGGGTGTATATGTATATGTAATGACAGAATTTTAATTTTTGGGTGAACTAACCCTTTAATTATAACAAGTTATGATTAATTATTAATATTTCCCCTTTGACCTAATTTGCTACAGTAGTGTATCTTCTACATGAAATAAAAGCCATGCAGATCACGGTGTACCTCTGGAGATGTGCAGTACAGTAACTATCCAGGTTAACTAGTCTCTGGTTGATGATGTCCAGCTGAGCGCGCAGGTATCTGGCTTTATCAGTGTCCGTGGCGTCTTTGAGTTCAGCCTGAACGCTGTCTTGCAGACTCAGAATCTCTCCCTTCACAGTCTGTATGTCCTTCTGAAACACCTGAACACACCGCAGGTCCAAAACAGTAAATAAACAGACTCCTCCTCACCTTCTGCACATCAGGGTTATTATCGTTAACTAACTACTAAAAGCATTTCTGTTAATTAAGTTAAGCTGAAATAAAATAAAAATATTAGTTGAAAAACTAAACGAAAATTTGAAACATTGCCTTGACAATAAACTTGAAGTTGAAGCACTAAAATTATTAACTGGAAATAAATAAACAAAAATTTAAATGAAAATAAATCAAACCTAATTAGCAGTATTTTTTTAAAGATCAAAAAGCACTTAACGAAATGACTAAAAATTAAACTAAAATGAAAATGAAAAAAATAAAAGAAGAATTAAAACCAAAGAATTAAAACCAAAATAACTCGTATTAAATGGATAGTTCACTCTAAAATGAAAATTAAGTTATTTAGTTTTCATTTTTAGTAATTTCGTTATGTTCTTTTGCCATTTTATAAGTTTTTTAATTGTTACTATTTAGGTTTAATTTCTTTTTATTTCATTTTAAGTTTTAGTTTTTATTTATTTCCAGTTAATCATTTTAAAAACGCAGAGGCAATATTCTTATTTTTATATTTTAGTTCAGGTTTATTTCAATTAACACTTAAAACTTAGAGTTTTAGTTAATGACAATAACCCTGCTATAGTTATGTATGATTGTTCGTTATGTGAACACAGATTTATATTCAATTCAATTCAATTCACATTTATTTGTATAACGCTTTTCACGATACATATCATTTCAAAGCAGCTTTACAGAGAATGCATGTCAACATCACAACTTAATGCAAATAATGTAATAATTTAGGCAATTAATTTACAATCACTGTTAACAGTTTAAGTGAAGGTAGAAGCAATGAGCTCCTGGAAAAATGAATTGAATTACATTTTAACAATAATTAGGATCTATAGAAACGTGCATGTTGATCCAGATGATTGGATCATATATTCAGATCTGTCTGTTTGCTTTCCGTGTTTTATAAGCAATAACGAATGAAATGTATAAAAAGAGTCAATAAAGAGCCGCGTGTGGTGTTGTGTGTTTGCGACGGTCACCTGTGTGCCGGAGATGTGGCGGCTGCACTCTTCAAGTGCGTCCTCTCCTAACGGGATGTACAGGAAGGTGACGAGGGAAGATTCGGCTCCGTCCAGCTTGAATCTGAGAGCGTTGAGCTCGTTCAGCAGTTTGACACTCACCGCCGCAGCGAACTCGGATCCCTCTCCTCGAGCGGCTGCAGAACACACACAAAACATTCAGGACCTTAAACCACAGCGCTTCATTGATGTTTGATTCTTGAACAAATCATTTTATAGCCAGAAACCGGTTGAGACGGTTCACAGAACTGAATCAAACTTCAGTTAATTTGGGTTGAGCACATTTGAAGTCACAATTTTCATACTAAATAGTAACCAAAAAATTAGAATTAGTGTCCCAAATCGTAGTATGTTGAAATGGGTATTCCAAAGATACCCTTTTTCCAGTTAGAATCCGAAGTGCAGATCTGTGCACACTCTATTGCCCGTAACACACTGAGCGTTGAACGAGGATTCCATTAGAACTACAAAACACGTGTTAAAAACTACAAACATGGTGGATGTGCGAATCCAACGGTTAAGTAGAGAGGGGTTTGACTTATGATTAATAATCAGTATCTGACATGATGAAAATATATTTATTTAATGTTATCCACATTATATTATTTAATCTGCAACAACATTGTGAGCTTTTATAAAGATGCGTTTGGTCATTCTGAGCCCCTTCATTTTTGGGTCACACTTGGTAACTTCGTGTATAAAAGCCTTGAAATGTAACTTCAGGAAAATTAATGTAATATATTTTTGTTCAATAATATTTTTTGATTGTTTTGTAGAATTTTGAGGGGATTTTATGACACTATGCAATATTTATAAAAAATTTATGAGGTATTTTTCCATTAAAATGTATATAATTTTTTTTTTCAGATTAAAATAGAGTGAAGACCTTTAACATATCTAAAAAATAACACAGCTAATGTGACAAAAGTCACCAAGTTTCATCCCATCCCGATGAAGGAAAAAAATAAAATAAATAATAATAATTCATTTAATTTCCTATGTCGGTCATTTTTGACTGTGAAGGTACCAAGTGTTAGTTTTTATTTTTCGACCCTTTAATACATCCAAATCATATCCATGATTATTTTGTGTTTTCACATAGCGAATGTGACAAAAGTCACCAAGTTTCATCCCATTCTGATGAAGCAAAAAAATGTAAAAATTCAAAACGTAATTTTTTGTTGGCCATTTCTGACCAAAGAGATCCAGAGCATCATGCAAACACATGAGGAGATTCTCCGAACGAAAGACCCACGACCGGCAGATCAACGTGATCAACGTCAGCCTGGAATATGACCATGATGTGTCTTCCTACATGGTTGTTTATGGCATGAAAAGCTATATACTTATCAATTGGGTTAGAAGAACTGTTGCCAAACACATAACATGCTAGAAACATAATAATCCCTGCAATAATGATCCATTCATAGACTCTTAAACATTTGCCAATTAAAATCCAAACAGTGACTTTTTTTAGCTGGGTATATCACATAAAATATGATAAATATGGCGCAGCCCTAGTGTGTCTGTCCTGGCGCCGAATCTGATGAACACTGACCGTACGCGGGCAGATCCACCACCAGTTTGCTGAAGTGCTGCTGGGCTCTTGCATACTGGGTCTCAATGAGCTTCTCGTCTTCTGCCCCGAACAGCTCTGAACCCTGACTGTGTTTCTTGAACTCCTGGAAGTGCATCTCCAAACTCTTGAAAATGCTGCGGGACTCTTCTGGACCCATTTTGGCCAGCTACACACAAACAAAAGCAGAGTGCATGCTGAAAATTCAGCTTTGATCACAGGAATAAATTACACTTTACTATATATTCACATAGAAAACAGCTGATTTACATTCTAAAAATATTTCACAATTTTTACTGTATTTTTGATCAAATAAAAGCAGTCTTGGTGAGCATTTATGTGTAAAATTTATATAGGTTTAGGTAACACTTATTTTACAGTGTCCTTGTTACACATGCAACATGCAGTTACTATAGTAATTACTATAAATTGTGCATATATATTATTTATATTTTTGGCCTGTACTAGTTACCATGTTGATGGTGAGTGAATCGATGCGTTTGATGTCCAGAAGGCAGTACTGCCAGGAGATCATGCTCTTGATGTTGATGTACAGCTGATTCCACACGCCTAGAATGGCCTCATAATACTGGGAGTTCCTGCAGTCAAACACAATAAACACAGTCATATTTACACAACACATTGATCATATACAATATGCAGAACACAAACTTACACGTGTGCAGAATGTCCAACTGAAACGCAGATTAAACACTGCAAACTGCATATTACTTTTTAAAAGTAAGTGTGCAATCAAGTGTGGAAAAACAAGTTCATAGAGGAACTAAATAATGTCTTAAATCATGCATAAAAATGCAAAAATTGTATTTTATTATTGAGGTTAGAGAGGCATGTTTAATCTTTTCAAAGATTGTGATCTCGATTCAAACACCCATGTAATCTTATTCCTAAATGACTATTAAAGCTTAGACAAGTAGGATCACAGCGATCCTTCAGATCTGTGTTCTGATCCAGAGAGAGCCTCTGTCATGAAACAGCTTCACAACAGTTTTTTTTTTAATCACTCAGTATCATTATTTCTGTCTTACAATCATTCAGATGATCACAGAAGTACTGAGATTAAAGTTTATAGTTCAGATATAAACACTGATGTCTACGGTAGAGATCAAAATAAATCCCCTTCTGAAAGTAACTTGATGCTTCAAATAAAGATTGTATCAATTACATAATTACACCTGTAGGTGGCGACAAGTGACTTAAAAAAAATGTAGTTGTAATTAAATCATTAATTCAAGAGATTTGTTCAGAAACGGTGATTCATCTAGTAATGAAACAACTGAAGTCTTTGAGTGAGTCATTGAATCATTCACTCAAGAGATGTGTTCAAAAACACTGATTCATCCAGCAATGAAACAAGTGAAGTCTTTATGAGTGAGTCATTGAATCATTCACTCAAGAGATTTGTTCAAAAACACTGATTCATTCAGTAATGAAACAAGCCCTGTGTTCCAATGTCCATACTATCCATCCTAA
Source organism: Chanodichthys erythropterus (assembly GCF_024489055.1). Lineage (NCBI taxonomy): Eukaryota > Metazoa > Chordata > Actinopteri > Cypriniformes > Xenocyprididae > Chanodichthys > Chanodichthys erythropterus. Next base: position 21,908,260 of record NC_090224.1, read on the forward strand.
ATAGCATGTGAGATTAAAATAAGTGTGTCCCAAAGCATAGAATGTTGAAAAGAGTATGCCAAAAGTCCCCGGATGGTCTACTATTTCCGGTAGATTTTCGAAGTGTGGATCCGTGCACACTATAGAGGCTAATATTGCCCACAACCCATTGCGCATTGGACGAGGATTCAGTTCAGAACTACAAACACGAGTAAAAAGTGTTAAAAACTACAAAACATGGCGGATACGCGCGATCGACGCTGAGAGATTTGAGTGACTAATAATCATTTTAACCTGATAGAAAATATATATTTAATGTTACCCGTGTTATTTTTCATCTGCAAATACCAATGTGGACTTTTATAAAGATCCGAATGGCCATTAACTTTTAAATTCATCATTATGCATTAATATGAGGACAGTTCTCCACATGAAAGACACGTGACTGCAGATCAACGTGCTGCATTTCTCTCCGATACGGTAGGAAATTAACTAAATGAAATGTGGAGGATGTAAGATGATTGACAGGGCAGTTTACGGTGACTGGATGCGACAGAGAGAAAAGACACGATTGTATGACGTGTTAGTATGTCCCAAAGCTTGTCTACTCTTTTATGGGTGAGTCATTGAATCATTCACTCAAGAGATTTGTTCAAAAACACTGATTCATCCAGTAATGAAACAAGTGAAGAATGTATAAGTCATTGAATCATTCACTCAAACTAATTAAAAAACAAAATACTCAAATTAATTAAATATTTCTAAATGGACTGCAACAATTAAAATTTGGTTAGAACTTCTAGTAAATTATGTTATTTTATTTAGTTGTCAATTCAGAATTGTGGGAGAATCATGATCTCCATTTTAAACAAAAAAAATGTGATTCTCAATTTATCCAGAATCGTGCAGCTGTAGTTGAGGTACTATAGTAATTATTATTAGCCTATATATTAATGACGATATGTGAATGAGACATCCTCACAAGTATTTTATATATATATATATATACATACATACACATATGTGTAGAGAGAGAGGATGTTGTTTATGTCTTACTTGTTGGCCAGGTTGATGGCCAGTGGATTGGGAGGCGGCGTTAACAGACAGACCGAAGGCACCTGCATGTCCATCCCTCCAGGTCCTGTCACCAGCCATGTTGTTCGCTCAGAGTTGTCCTTCAGAATCCCTTCATCTCCCTTACGGATCGTTTTCTACAGACGCCACATGACAAAAGACACACTATGACAAATGCACAACTGTAACAGCTCTCTATTTCAGCCTGGGGCAACACTGTGCCTCAATGAAGAACTTACACAGAAGTTTATTCTGCTGAGTGTTCAAAAGTTTGGAATCATTAAGATTTTTTTATTATTATTATTATATTTTTGAAAGACGTCTGCTTACCAAGGCTGCATTTATTTGATCAAAAATTGTGAAATATTATTCCAATGTAAAACAGCTGTTTTCTATGTGAATATATAGTAAAGTGTAATTTATTCTTGTGATCAAAGCTGAATTTTCAGCATCATTACTCCAGTCTTCAGTGTCACATGATCCTTCAGAAATCATTCTGATATGATGATTTGATGCTCAAGAAACATTTATGATTATTATCAGTGTTGAAAATTGATTTTATTTTCAGGATCCTTTAATTATCCTTTAAATTCAGCTTTGATCACAGGAATAAATTACACTTCACTAAATATTCACATAGAAAAATAGTTATTTTAAATTGTAATAATATTTCACATTATTACTGTATTTTTGATCAAATAAATTCAGCTTTGATCACAGGAATAAATTACACTTTACTATATGTTCACACAGAAAATAGTTATTTTAAATTGTAAAAATATTTCACATTTTTACTGCATTTTTGATCCAATAAATTCAGCTTTGATTACAGGAATAAATTATATTTTACCAGATATTTACATAGAAATATGTTATTTTAAATTGTAATAATGTTTCAAATTTTTACTGTATTTTTGATCAAATAAATTCAGCTTTGATCACAGGAATAAATTTTATTTTACTACATATTTGCATAGAAATAAGTTATTTTAAATTGTAATAATATTTCAAATTTTTACTGCATTTTTGATCAAATAAATTCAGCTTTGAGTACAGGAATACATTACACTTTACTATATATACTATATATAAAACAGCTGTTTTAAATTGTCATATTTCAAATTTTTACTGTATTTTTGATTAAATGAATGCAGCCTTGATAAACAGAAGAGACTTCTTTAATCTTAATGATTCCAAACTTTTTATCGGTAATGTATATATATATATATTTAAATGTCACCTCGTCCTGTCTGAAGTCACACAGCGCCTGCACAAGTATATGTTGACCGCTGATCTTCTCCTCTGGGTTTCTGGGTTTCAGTCTGATAATGTTCTTGGATTTGGCCACCAGCTGCTGCACCATCTCTCTCTGCTCCATCAGACGCTCACGCTCTTTCTGACACACACACACACACACACACACAGTTATAACCCTGCATGACTCCAGCAGCGCTCAGACACGTGGACACCTGAATGAAGCGTCACCTCCAGGCCCTGTAAGAGCTCCAGCAGGCTGTGCAGGGCGGTGGATTTATCGCAGGAGAAGTTCTTGCGGATGCTGTCGTGTTCTTTCTGCAGTTTGCCGTTCATTTCAGTCGTCTCCTTGAAGAACTGCAGAAAAGAGTTGTGCGGAGGCATTTTAGTATCTCTATTATTTAGGTGGTATTTAGAAACTATTCGTTTTTTTATTAAATTAGTTTTAATTTCATATTTTTGTTAGATTCAGATTTGTTGAGCTATTGTCATTTTTATTAGGTTTTGTTTTTGTCTATACAGTTTTTTTTATTTTTACTTTTTTATTTCAGTTTTTGCTTTAGTAATTTTAGTACTTCAAATTAAACTAAATAAAAAAAGTTGCCTTTTACATAGATTAATAATATTAATAATATTTTGATATTCATTTAATTTAATATTTTTATTTTAAATTTTATTTTCACTTACATTTTTGTTAAAGCTTTAGTTTTGTTGTGTTATTGTCGTTTTTATTATGGTTGTTTTTTTGTTGATATGTCTATAGTTTATCAATTTTTATTTAAGTTTGAGTTTTAGTTATTTCAGTATTTCAAGTTTTACTAAATAAAAATAAAAAATGTTTCTTGGCAACTAGCTGAAAGTTTTTCATTTAAAATTCTCTGTTGAATATAATTATTCTTAAACTTTTAGTTTTGTTGCGTTTTGATATTTTTAATAGTTTTTTAAAAAAAATATGTATATCTATTTTTGTATTAATTTTTATTTCAGTTTTAGTTATTTTAGTGCTTCAAATTAAACTAAATAAAATTAGAAATGTTACTTTGGTAATTAAATTAAATAAGTTAATATTTTTAATTTTTTTCATATTTCTTGTAATTGTTTTGTAATTTTTTCTGACATTTTTAATAGTTTTTTAAAATATATTTTTGTATTAATATTTCAGTTTTAATTATTTTAGCACTTTAGATTTAACTAAATCAAATGAGAAATGTTACTTTGGCAATTAAATTAAATAAGTTGAAGGTTTTTCTTAATATTTTGAATTTTTTTCAGATTTTTTGATTCATTGTAATTTTTCTTAAATTTTTAGTTTTGTTGTGTCTTGACATTTTTAATAGTTTTTAAAAATATATTTTTGTATTAATATTTCAGTCTTAGTTATTTTAGCACTTCAAATTAAACTAAATAAAAATGAGAAATGATACTTTGGCAATTAAATAAAATAAGTTGAATGTTTTTATTAATATTTTGAATTTGTTTTTTATTTTCATAGTTCTGTTTCAATGTAATTTTTAGTTTTGCTGTGTTTTGACTTGACATTTTTGTTAGTTTTTTAATGTCTATATAGTTTTTTTTGTTTGTTTTTTTATTTTAGTACTTCAAATTAAACTAAATAAAACTGATTATAAATTAAATAGAAATGTTACCTTGGCAGATAACTCTAAAGTTTTTTTTTAATATTTTATTTAATTTTATTTCAGTTAACATTTATTTTATTTCAAGTAACAAAAATGTTTTAGTTTTTTAATGTTTTTAGTTTGTGTAGTTTTACTCTTTGTTCAGCATGATAACATTGGCAATTACGCACAAGACTCCAGTACAAATGCCTGAGAAAAGCTTCATCTCACCTGGCTGTATCGTGCGTTTTCCTTCAGGTGGACGTTGATGCATTTGGTGATCTGTAGCAGCCAGCTCCACTGCGTCTGCAGCGTCTCCATGTAGGCCTGTGAAAACACATCAGACTGAGCGAGAAACACCACAGGACAGGTCAAAACACGACACACACCATCAGATACACACTCACCTGGATCTTATCAGACGCGGGATGGTTGTTCTTCATAACAGCGTCCACCTTCGCTTTCAGGATGTTCAGATCGATTTCCTTTTGCTCCAGTTCACTCATGAGTTTCTGAAACAGAGAACGGCTGTCAACACGACTGAAAATAATATTTCCAAATACCAAATAAATAAACACCAGATGTTTTGATCAACCGTCCACAAGAGGGCGCAACACAAATACAAATCAGCACCTTCTGTTCATTGCAAAGAACAGACCTGCTGTTAGGGAAGTGCATTTATTTTTAAAATCCAGTGTTCAATTTCAAAGTTTTTAGTCATAGTTTTTATTCTTTAGATGAAAAATGTCCTATAAATTTACTCAAAATTTTGTCAATTTTTTTCATATATAATTTTTTTTAACTTTATACAGAATTTTTTTTTTTTGCTAAAACTGCATCGAATACTATCATTTTTATTTATTTTTTTCTATATCATCAAATACTATTTTGTTTTATTTCATCATTTTCATTTTATTTTATTCTATTTCACCAAATATTATTAAAAAATTTTCTAAAACAACATCGAATACTATTTTATTTTATTTCATCATTTTCGTTTTCATTTTATTCCATTTAATCGAATATTATTTTATTTTTTTCTAAAACAGCATCGAATACTATTTTATTTTATTTCATCATTTTCGTTTTCATTTTATTCCATTTAATCGAATATTATTTAATTTTTTTCTAAAACAGCATTGAACACTAGTCAGTGTAATTTTAGTATCACTAAGATATTATATTTTTTATTAATATTTTGAATCTATTTTTAGTTTTATTTTTTCATTTTAATTTTAGTTAAAGTTTTAGTAATTAGGATCTTTGCCATTTTTTAATAGATTTTTTATTTATTTATTAATCATTATAGTTTTTATTAATTATTATTAATTATTAGTTTTAGATATTTTAGTACATCAAGTTAAACTAAATGAAAATGAGAACTGTTCCCTTGGCAAAGAGCTGAAATAAAATGTTTACATTTTTTATATTTTATTTCATTTAATGTTTATTTTATTTCAAGTAATAAAGACATTTGAGTTTCAGTTTTAATTTTAGTTAACTATAATAACTCGAATCATGATACGAATCAATGGCATTTTAGTTAATAAGAAAGTGCAAAATTAAGCAAAATATTCACACATTTTATACATTATTTTAAACATGCATCAACATGCATGTATAAAACATACATTTAAAAATGCATCAAAATGAAATTATGCATGTCAGAAAATTTTTATCTTGTTTTTTTCCTTTGAATTAAGATTATTTTTGTGACTCACTGTTAAGAATGTATTTTTCTGCATTACTGTAAACACACTTTATTCACATAATCAACCGTCATGAACTTACCGAGAAGCTCTCCTGTTTTTGCAAGATGTACGTGTCTATGTTTTTATCTCCCCAGTCGAACACCAGCTCCTCCTCCTCTCGGTCGTTCACCCACATGATCTGACTGGAAATCTCCTGGATGATGTTGTGCAGGTCCTGCAGCTGAACGCTCCGCTGGTACGAGGTTTTCTGAAGACCGAGACATGATGCTCTAATAACTTCCCCACACATGTAATAAATACAGCTGTGTTTGGTTGCCAGCACATGATCCTGAACGTCTCACCTGAAGACTGTCCCATTCTTGCTCTAGCTTGTTGAGAAAGGATTTGTTTGCATCTGCGTTCTGGCCTCGCATCTAGAAGTGAAAACACACAACAGATGTTGCCATGATGTACATAGAATTTCATTTAAATAACATTTTTACTGGTCAAAAGCTTGGAATAATTGTGATTTTTTCTTTTTTATGATCAAATCATCATATTAGAATGATTTCTGAAGGATCATGTGACACTGAAGACTGGAGTAATGATGCTGAAAATTCACAGGAATAAATTACACTTTACTATATATTCACATAGAAAACAGCTGATTTACATTGTAAAAATATTTCACAATTTTTACTGTATTTTTGATCCAATAAATGCAGCCTTGGTGAGCAGAAAAGACATTTTTCAAAAATATTTTAAAAAAAAAAATACTGCGATTTAGTTTTTTTGGGCTAGAATATAGTTGTTTAGACCTCAGATATGTGATTTATATGTAAACATATAGCGCCTTATTGAAAATTTGTTTCGATGCTTTCAGAGATGTGAGCTCCGGGCCGTCAGCGACTGTTCAGAGCTCGTGTACCCGCTGAGAACAGCTTCCTCTCGGCCAGTACTTCAGGTATTTTCTGCTGGCTCGTGTTTAAACATGAGGTATAATTCATTTTGGGTATTTCAAACAGTCTTGGTCTAATACATTTGGCTTAAGGGCTATATTAAGTTTCATAACTCTATATTTATATTGAAATTAAATCCTGTACTAACTAGAGCGCTGCTTTTGTACATTTGACTGAACTGTTTGCTTGTCTTTATTTCCTATTTTACTTATTATACTGTTATAATGGCTATTGTTGTTCATTTAAATATTAGTGTTCAGTAGGGGTGTAACGGTACACGTATTCATACCGAACTGTTTCGTTACAGGGATTTCAGCTCGGTGCACACGTGTGCCGAAGCATTACATTGCAACATTGTAGCCTAACCACCATTAACCACCAATAATCTCTGCGTTTTGTTACTTTCGATAAGAAACAAAGTATCATCCTTCGAATTCTGTCCATGAAATCACGAAATTTAAACAGAAAATGGCGTTTTGATGCTCTTTGATGCGACGTGACAGAGGTACAGGCGAGTGAACGCGATCATCTCTTCCTCTTTAATACTAACTACAGAATAAACATGCATGAACATCTGAAGGTATGTTGAAAGATACAGTACAACTTACTGAAACGGTCATATCTCATGCAATCGCTCAGTGTTTCAACGGCGGAAATGAAAGCTTGTAGCATTTACCTCATTCACACCATTCAGTGTCCAAAGTTTGTTAGTTTGCTAGAGAAATTAATTCTTTCATTTAATATATGCACTGTATTAGCCTATATAATCATTATATTTTACTTAATCTTTTAGTGATGTCCTGATTAGGCTATTTGATGCATGTTTAAATAAATTATCATGAAAATGACAGCCACTGTGTAGAAATGATTATATTTCAACAACAAAATTAGAAGTTAATGCAAAAACTGCCTTTGGTGCAGCTTATATGTTTGCATATAATTTGTTATTTGAGTGTTGATGATTTTATCTAAAAATAAAAAGCAATTGAATTTAGGCTAATAGTTTGGGCTCAGTTAACATTTAATATTGCAGTAGCATAATGTTCAAGATAGAGATCCCTACAGAGTTTATACCATTAGCAGAGATAAAGTTTCTTAAGGATAAAAAAAATAAGTTATAATTAAATTTAATATGTTTTAAGACAAAAACACATTTGTTCAGTAAACCAGTTTAATAAAAAAAAAGCAATTTTATGTTTAATTTTCTCCTCTCCTGCTGTACCGAAAACTGTACCGAACCGTGAGTTTTGTGTACCGTTACACCCCTAGTGTTCAGTAAATAATATTTTATATAAATAGCATGCCAAATTTTTTGGTATTGAGAGAGTGATTTCAACTTCAGTGAAAGTTACATTAATACACCATTAGATGGCAGCAAAGACTGTCTTTATGAGTGAGTCAGTCAGTCGCAAAGACTTTTATATTGAAATGGACTGAAGCAGAGAAACAAGGACATTGTTTTTACTTTAAACAACATCTTATGAGACGCAACTGACAAATGCATTGACTAGCGCGGTCATGGGAAATCCTCTTAAATGTTAAAAGGACAAAGATATCGCTTTCCTCAGCGGACATTTTGTGATCATGAATATAAGATTGACCTGAAGAATATCGGCTAGATGCAGGTAATACACTCACTCTCTCTCTCATAATACTCATTATATTACAGTGAGTTTCAATGAAGCGACTCAACGTTATTATAGTTCTAAAGTGACGTTTTACAATTAGTAACGAAGGCTGTTAAACTGTCAACTTGAGATTTGAATCCGTGGCGGAAGGAAGTAGTTCCTCACAAAAAGGGTTTTAAAAGAGGGTTGTTGTTTCTTATTTATTTACACACTCATGTCGAACTGTTGTATAACCGCAATATCACACGAGTAGCCGTGCTGATATACAGCCATAACATACGGCTACGAGTGTAATATTGCTCATTTATATATATATATATATATATATATATATATATATATATATATATATATATATATATATATATATATATATATATATATATATATATATATATATATATATATATATAATGTAATGATCCTAAAAGTAGGCTCTATTTTCTTTTTGTACAATATTATTTCTTATTTTTCTCTAGTGATTAGAATATGATCTGATTCTGATCATGTACAGTAATAACGTCACTTTAAGCTCTAATCTTACATTTTACATGTTTAAAAGGAAACCAGGCATGAAAACAAGTTGAAAAGATGGAGTCTGTGTTTTCTCATGAACTCACCATCTCCGTTCGGGCTCGATCCATCTCCGCACTCCTCTGGATGGAGCTGTGAAACGTGCTGTGATTGGCTATCTGCTGCTCGACGGCCGCTAAATCATCTCCCCACGAGGACGTCTCGATCAGCCGCTGCTCACAAACACACGCACACGTTAAACAAGCAGCATTTCAACACTTTATATCTGCACATTTATATCTAGTTGAAACTGGGCAAAGAAATGCATGATGAGGATGTTAAAATCCAATTACAACCGACAATATATCATGTTGTTTTGTTGCATCAGAACTAAATAACTCCAATTGTTGTTTTCTGCTTAATATACTTTATTCTTTTTCTCCGGCCTTCTCAACAAGAGCGTTTGTGCTCTTCAGCAGACGTCTGTTTTTCATTAACTCTGACCTCACTGACAGGAGGGAGTGTCGTATCTGCCGTGAGCGTCGTGTTATTGACCCCTGCGGGAGTCTGAGGAATTCTGGGGTTTTAGGACTCATGGGAGAGAGTCGGACAGACAGACAGTAATAGTCTGAGTCTGCAAAACAGTGTTTCTGTGGGCGAGCGAGAGGCAGAGAAGGTCTGTGTACTTTGGCAGGACGCCGCGCTCTAATCTCGCTGAGCTTCATTTCATCTCTTCAGGCTTTTTCTTTCATTTTCTCTTGCTCTGTCTGTCCTGGAAATCACTTCAGCCCGTGTCCTACAGGAACAGAGCAGCATGATAACTGCTATCTTAAGTTGATGTCTATTTCTGTCACATAATGCTGAGAAGCTCCGCCCACACTAAGATCTCATTGGATGAGAATTCTGCTTAACATAACATATATTAAACATCAGATATACTACCGTTCAAAAGAAATGCATACTTTTATTAAATTGAAATTTTTATTTTTGAATTGATCAAAAGTGACAGTAAAGACATTTTTAATGTTTCTATTTCAAATAAATGCTGTTCTTTTGAACTTTCTATTCATCAAAGAATCCTGAAAAATAAAATGTGTCACGGTTTCCACAGAAATATGACTGTTTTCAACACTGATAATCATCATAAATGTTTCTTGAGCCTCAAATCAGCATATCAGAATGATTTCTGAAGGATCATGCGACACTGAAGACTGGAGTAATGATGCTGAAAATTCAGCTTTGATCACAGAAATAAATTATATTTTACTATATATTCACATAGAAAACAGCTGATTTAAATTGTAAAAAATATTTCACAATTTTTACTGTGTTTATTTATTATATTATATTGTTTTTTTATTTTATATCTATATTTTTATATCTATTTTTAGTTTTTTTATGTATATTTTTAGTTCTATTTTTTTATAGAGTAAAAACAGAAATTATATATATATATATTTCAGCATTTTTACTTTCAATAATGGCAGAAATATTGATGCTACAGCCAGCTGATATGGCTAAAAATAATTAATCTTAAAATATTTCAGTCTTTTGATGACGTTTAACATTGGGGAAAAAAATTTAAACGTTAGAGTGCAATTTCATTTTTTTTAATTATTATATTTTTCTTATTTTATATCTGTATTTTTATATCTATTTTGTTTTTATATATTTAGTTATATTTTTATATACTAATATATATATATATATATATATATATATATTATACACATTTATATTTCAGCATTTTTGCTTTCAATAATGACAGAAATATTGATGCTACAGCCAGCTGATATGGCTAAAAAAATGATACATCTCCATATATTTAAGTCTTTTGATGATGTTTATATTAAATAACACATAGAAACTACATTAAAATCATTGCAACATTCACAATAGTGCTTAATTATAATCGCCTGCAAAATCACCAGTCCTGCTTGACACATGAAACTTTTCGGGTCTTGCATCGATAAAAAAAAAAAAAAAAATTTAAGTCCCCATGACACTTTCATAAGGTCCTAAGGTGTGCGTGTCACGTACCCTCTGCTGCGTGATCCAGGCCATGGCTTCGGTGAAGAAGCGGTTGGGTTCTTCACGGCTCATGGTGCGCCGGATCGTCCTGCTGCCCCACTTCTGCTGCGGAGGGCCGTTCAGAGCCATGCTGAGCTCTCTTATCTGCTCAGAAAACAGATTCACACTGTGCACAGACAGAGAGAGAGAGAGAATATAAGGTTACACTGGAAGTGAGCACAGATAAGAAACTAAAGTGCAGAAAACATACTGATTCATGAATTGCATACACTGTTTCAAAGACTGGGGGTGTCTCTTCTGTTCACAAGGCTGCATTTATTTGATCAAAAATACAGTAAAAATTGTGAAATATTTTTATTATTTAAATCAGCTGTTTTCTAAATATAATTTATTCCTGTGATCAAAGCTGAATTTTCAGCATCATTACTCCAGTCTTCAGTGTCACATGATCCTTCAGAAATCATTCTGATATGATGATTTGCTGCTCAAGAAACATTTATGATTGAAAACAGTCAGATTTTTGTGGAAACCATCATACATTTTATTTTTTAGGATTCTTTGATGAATAGAAAGAACAGCATTTATTTGAAATTATTTTCAAATTGTAATATCTTTACTCTCTCTTTAGTTAAAATGAATGCATCGTTGCTGAATAAAAGTATTGATTTCTTTTCTACATAAAAAAAAAATAAAAAAATCTTGCTGACCCCAAACATTTAAACAGTGGTGTACATATAACAACACATCCCTAGATATTGTGTAGCTGTTTTAAAGAATTTGTGTCATTTTTGTTTTGTCCAAAGGCCTTAATAATAATAAAAAAAAACAAAGATATGACATCCAAAGTATGTAAGGAAAGTACAACTAGATCTATTTTATTGAGTCCAAAAGGTTTTAATTATATTTTGACACATATAAAGGTATTTTAAAGATTTTGAAGTGTCAAAAGGTCATTCGGTTTAACCGTCCAACCGTTCATTTGTGATTAAAATATCTTAAAACGTAATAAAATGTATATATTTTTTATTCTGGCATGATTTTATAACTTCATATATCAACATAGTGCAAAATGGTATTAAAATTATGTGAAAGAATGTCTGGAAAAATTAATTTCATTGATGTCATTCGGAGTAACCAATATAAAGGGACCATTTTGGATCAAGTCATGTGATCAATATCATTCATATGTCATTCAGTGCAACTGTTATAAAACATGAAAAATGTGTTATTTTATAAACTTGTACTAAATATAAAATATTTGCTAACTAGATATCAGTCTGTTAGCATCATGTCAAAATTTTGGTTAAACCAAATGATTTTTTTGGGGCTTTTTCTAGCAAAAAAACGACAAAAGCAGTGTTAATTGATTATAAAAACCACAATCTCATAGTTAACACTTAATAAAACTTTAAAAAATTAATTATATCTCCAGTACGTTTTAAAAAACCTTCTAAATGGGTGTGGCCTAGTACCTGAAGCCCCTCCCCATACCTACTCCACATCATTTCCTGTCCTCTCAGCACTAAATATTTTGGCAAAACGGCACAACGTGATTGGTGCAAAACTCTGTGAAGGTGTTCTGTTTTGTTGCTATGAGGTTAATGGGAAGTTGCAACCGCACCGTGTAAATGCATGCTTGCGCGTGTCTCACCTCCGCACCACACCGTCAGACGGCAGGTTCTGCTGGTTCAGCTCCATGGCAAAGCTTCTGAGCTGCTCAGTGTTATCGGCAGCGGACACCAGACAACTTTGAGCTTCCATGAAAGCGTTGGCATCTCCACCCTGCAGCGCAAACACACACACACACACACACACACACACCGAGAACAATAGAAACCAGCCGTCAGAAAAGTCCAGGATCAACAAATCCACACAGTCACCCTGCCGAGTGAGACTAGGTTTATGTGGCAATCTGAACTACAGAACAAACAAAACTTAAATCTGTAAACTCAGTTCAGTGTTTTGAGCTCATGCTCAAACAGCAACATTAAAGAAAGTAGAGATTTATTATGAAAACAAAGATGCAGTTCAATGCATATTCATTTATGTGGTTATCTGTAACAAACTGAACACAAAAGATGCGATTATTGTGTGCAAAAGAGTTTATTCATCCTCATGTCGTTCCAAACATGTAAGACGCAAAAGAAGATATTTTGAAGAATGTTCACGCTGCTCTTTTACATAGTCACCGCACAAATATCTAAACATTCTTAAATCAAGATACATTTACTTACCTAAGATATCAACCCCTTAAGTGTCGCTTGGCGCTCTTTTTATTTATTGCCTTTTTTTCATATCACATATTAAATTAGGTCTCATTCGAAGGCTTACGAACTCAAGATTCAGCATGTGAAAACCTTTTTGAAATCGGAAATTGATTTACCATGAAAAATAGTACTTTAATTTCTTTTAGCGAGCTCCTCCCCTAGTGGGTGGTGTCAGGTTTCATATTACATTTATTTTAGCTACTTTATAGTCAAAACCATTTATAATCTTGACATATTGACATATCGTCTGAAAGGTCTGAGTTTCACGGTTCCATATTTGCCCATGGTTTTGTGATAGAAGTGAAATTTGGACAGAAATGTATCAATTTGTAACAGGAGAAAAAAATCAATAGAATGTTGGTGACACCACCGGTGGCTATTTTTGGTATAGCGCCTAAAAATCTCATGGGAACTTTAATTTTTGTGATATCAACTTCAAATTTGAAACACAACTTGGTTAGACATATGGCTTTCAATTTTAAAGTACAATATATTTGATAAAATATAAATTTTATATGAAATAAAAATGTTTACTACAATACATTTGAGTTACAAAAAATGTAAACTTAACTTTTTCATACTTTTATTCATGCTATTTTTTTAAATAAGTAAATAAGGATAATTTATTTTTTTTGTGAAATATATATATATATATATTATTTTTATGATACATATCAGTCGGAAAAAAACAAAATACACTAAAATATAAATAATCACTTTAATATGTGAAAGTAAGGAACTAAAAATAAACTATTATGTTAGCACATGCACTAAACATATGTTTCACTTTCATTTTTCCAGAATGCCAGATGAGGAACGGGAGTGTTTTATTATCTGAGAATGTTAATTATGTGTGTGGGTGAATGCATTAAACACACTCATGTGATTCTCACGAGCTGTACAGCACATTTATGATCTCTTGACAAGGGCCCGAATCCACAAAACCGTGTGTGCGTGAATATAGAAGCTACTCACAGACGTAAATATTGATGCTGCCTTGTCCAGGTAATCCTGACACTGGTTCTGTAGAAACAATATCCGCTGCTGCATAGACGGCATAGACGGCATGGTAGGCCTGGTGGGAGAAAAAAATAAAAAAATCAGCTTTGCATCACAGGAATAAATTATATTTTAAAATGCATTCAAATTGAAAACAGTTCTTTTCAATTGTAATATTATATTGCAATTTTTTACAGTTTTTACTGCATCAAATAAAAGCAGAAAACACTAAAAAAATCTTATTTATTCCAAACTTTTGACCAGTACTGTATGTAAATGCAATTATCAGTACCTACAAGCAATACAGCGATTTATAAATGGGCTTTTCACTGCTGATCCTGCAATATTTCTGGAGTAAACACTTCTCTAAACGCTTTCAAAAGCCCATCTCAACACTGACTGATTCATTGTGGTTCATTTATGCATTCCTCTACCTCCGTGCAGAATCTCTCAGTCGACCCCCGACACAGAGACGCCCAACCAAAAAACTCCCGTATTAATGAATCTGACGCATCTCATAAATCTCTCCAATACTGAAAACACGGCTGTTTTGCTTCCAATACTTTCTATTTAGAGTAATACTTGTCAGGTTTTATTATATTACAGGTTATACATGTATGTTTCCAGCAGAAAATGATCATTTATTCAATAAATATTAACTGTAGATAAGGACAGTTTATTGCTGTGCAAACGAAGCAATCAAGCACATCAGATCCTGTTAGAAAAATATACAAACACTTTTAACCTTTCAACAATACAATAAAAATGCTGGGTTGTTTCAACTCAAATTTGGGTCAAATATGGACAAACCCAACCATTGGGTTACATTTTAAAATACAATTTTTAACCCAACAGTTTAGTTTGTCAATATTTGACCCAAATTTGGGTTGACCCAAACATTTTAGAGTGCTTGCATAAAATTGAAAAGTTAAAAAGCAGCTTTAAAAATGTAAAATAAGTACAAAATTATATATACATCATATATATTAAAATATGATATATTTTAAATTAAAATGAGATTACATGTATAATTAAAATATAATATTTACTATATTATAATAAATAAAAATAAAATGTTATATATATATATATATATATATATATATATATATATATATATATATATATATTAAAGTTTATAATCATATTATTATTATTATTATTATTATATAATATTTATGCATACAATTAAAAAGCAGCTTTACAAATGTAAAATACATTTTAAAAATATATACTAAAATTATTGAAATGAAATTACATGTATAATTAAAATATAATATTTACTATATTATATAAATATAAATAAATATATATATATACACACATATTAAAGTATATAATTATATTATTATGATTATTATTATATAATATTTATGCATAAAATTAAAAAGCAGCTTTAAAAATGTAAAACAAATACAAAATTATATATATTATATATTAAATATTATATATATTGAATAATTAAAATGTATTTAAATATTTAATATATTATATATTATAATATATATTACATTTTTAAAGCATAGCCTATTGTTGAAAATGAAAGTTTTTTAATGCATTATTTATGATACAGTTCAGTATAATACATTCTTAAATAAATTATTAAAATAAACCATCTTAAAATATATATTTTTTTATTTGATTTAATTTTATCTGGTGCATTATTTTGCATTCATATCTTGACCAGGCGTTCTGAGTTCTAAAACATGTGATACAAAGATAAAACCAAATGGAATGTTTTGGTACAAAACATTCAAGGAATAAAATTAGGCAAGTAAACAAATGGAAACCAGACACTTCTGAGCGAGCTGAGATGCGTCTCATTTGAATGGAGAATATGCATATGAATGCACAACAGAGTCGTTATTCATGTTTATGAGCAGTAGCTGCCAGATGACTCATGAACTACTGCGCAGCGCTTGGATACGGCAGCCATCGCCTTTCCCACAGGATCCTGCAATTACTGAGTATGTAGGTTTACAGGAAGCTTTGCACGACAAGTGTGAGTCTGAAAGTGACCTGTAAACTCATGCAGAAACGAAAACAAAGAAGCTACACAGTATCAGCAGGGATTGTGTTACCGAAGAGGCCGATCCACCTGCAGCAGAGGCCTACATTTACACAAGCACACTTCAGAAACTCACAGCTTCATATACTCTCGTTCTGGAAGATTTGAGCGCCTTTGATGTACTTATATAACCTTTGATACCGTTTCACTTCAACAGATGTACTTCACTTAGGTTTTACTCCATCGCTGTTTTTATTAAAATGCTGGGTTAAAAAACAACCCTAGTTGGGTTAAATATGATCAAACCCAGCGATTGGGTTAAATGTTTGACCAACCTGCTGGTCAGTTTTCTATAACTCAACTTTTGTTTAAAAAGGACTTTATGTCTGGCTTATAATGAACCCAAAATAGGTTGGAAATTAAAAATCAGACACATAATTACTAGAGGAAACAATAATAATCAGAAGGTGAACATTTATTAATAAAAAATTTAATAAATGTTTACTATTTAGTTATAAAAACTTATTAAATAAATGTTCCCTATTTTAAGTTCATTTCAAGTGAGCAATATAGTAATTTTCAAACAATAGTTGAGTTAAATAAAACTAGCCAGCAGGTTTACATTTAACCCAACCGCTGGGTTTGTCCATATTTAACCCAACTTGGGTTATTTTTAACCCAGCATTTTTTTAGAGCGTAGTTCTGTTAAATACATCTCTTTCAACATTTTTAATCTTTTTGCAATATCATTTTAAAAATTATTTTGAATGATCTAAAAGTTTACCACTTTGTATTAGATTTAATTTTTCTTAAATAGACCATGTCTGAACACTGACCCGAGCCTTGGAATTGTGAAAAAAAAGTCTGAATTGTGAGATATAAACTCGGAATTGTGAAATATAAACTCGGAATTGTGAGATATAAACTCGGAATTGTGAGAAAAAAGTCAGAATTGTGAGATATAAACTCGGAATTGTGAGAAAAAAGTCAGAATCGTGAGATATAAACTCGGAATTGTGAGAAAAAAGTCGGAATTGTGAGATATAAACTCGGAATTGTGAAATATAAACTCGGAATTGTGAGATATAAACTCGGAATTGTGAGAAAAAAGTCGGAATTGTGAGATATAAACTCGGAATTGTGAGAAAAAAGTCGGAATAGTGAGATAGAAACTTGGAATTTTGAGAAAAAAGTCGGAATTGTGAGATATAAACTCGGAATAGTGAGATAGAAACTTGGAATTTTGAGAAAAAAGTCAGAATTGAGAGATAGAAACTTGGAATGGTGAGATAGAAACTCGGAATTGTGAGAAAAAAGTCAGAATCATGAGATAGAAACTCGGAATTGTGAAATATAAACTCGGAATCGTGAGATATAAACTCGGAATTGTGAGAAAAAAGTCAGAATCGTGAGATATAAACTCGGAATTGTGAAAAAAAAAGTCAGAATTGTGAGATATAAACTCAGAATTGTGAAAAAAAAAAGTCAGATTTGTGAGATATAAACTCGGAATAGTGAGATATAAACTCGGAATAGTGAGATATAAACTCGGAATAGTGAGATAGAAACTTGGAATTTTGAGAAAAAAGTCGGAATTGTGAGATATAAACTTGGAATAGTGAGATAGAAACTTGGAATTTTGAGAAAAAAGTCGGAATTGTGAGATATAAACTCGGAATAGTGAGATAGAAACTTGTAATTTTGAGAAAAAAGTCGGAATTGTGAGATATAAACTCGGAATAGTGAGATATAAACTCGGAATTGTGAGAAAAAAGTCAGAATTGTGAGATATAAACTCGGAATTGTGAAATATAAACTCGGAATTGTGAGATATAAACTCGGAATAGTGAGATATAGACTCGGAATTGTGAGAAAAAAGTCAGAATCGTGAGATATAAACTCGGAATTGTGAAAAAAAAAGTCAGAATTGTGAGATATAAACTCGGAATTGTGAAAAAAAAGTCAGATTTGTGAGATATAAACTCGGAATTGTGAGAAAAAAGTCGGAATTGTGAGATATAAACTCGGAATTGTGAGAAAAAAGTCGGAATTGTGAGATATAAACTCGGAATAGTGAGATAGAAACTTGGAATTTTGAGAAAAAAGTCGGAATTGTGAGATATAAACTCGGAATAGTGAGATAGAAACTTGGAATTTTGAGAAAAAAGTCAGAATTGTGAGATATAAACTCGGAATAGTGAGATAGAAACTTGGAATTGTGAAAAAAAAGTCTGAATTGTGAGATATAAACTCGGAATTGTGAAATATAAACTCGGAATTGTGAGATATAAACTCGGAATTGTGAGAAAAAAGTCAGAATTGTGAGATATAAACTCGGAATTGTGAGAAAAAAGTCAGAATTGTGAGATATAAACTCGGAATTGTGAAATATAAACTCGGAATCGTGAGATATAAACTCGGAATTGTGAGAAAAAAGTCGGAATTGTGAGATATAAACTCGGAATTGTGAGAAAAAAGTCAGAATTGTGAGATATAAACTCGGAATTGTGAAATATAAACTCGGAATTGTGAGATATAAACTCGGAATTGTGAGAAAAAAGTCGGAATTGTGAGATATAAACTCGGAATTGTGAGAAAAAAGTCGGAATAGTGAGATAGAAACTTGGAATTTTGAGAAAAAAGTCGGAATTGTGAGATATAAACTCGGAATAGTGAGATAGAAACTTGGAATTTTGAGAAAAAAGTCAGAATTGAGAGATAGAAACTTGGAATGGTGAGATAGAAACTCGGAATTGTGAGAAAAAAGTCAGAATCGTGAGATAGAAACTCGGAATTGTGAAATATAAACTCGGAATCGTGAGATATAAACTCGGAATTGTGAGAAAAAAGTCAGAATCGTGAGATATAAACTCGGAATTGTGAAAAAAAAAGTCAGAATTGTGAGATATAAACTCAGAATTGTGAAAAAAAAGTCAGATTTGTGAGATATAAACTCGGAATTGTGAGAAAAAAGTCGGAATTGTGAGATATAAACTCGGAATTGTGAGCTATAAACTCGGAATAGTGAGATAGAAACTTGGAATTTTGAGAAAAAAGTCGGAATTGTGAGATATAAACTCGGAATAGTGAGATAGAAACTTGTAATTTTGAGAAAAAAGTCGGAATTGTGAGATATAAACTCGGAATAGTGAGATATAAACTCGGAATTGTGAGAAAAAAGTCAGAATTGTGAGATATAAACTCGGAATTGTGAAATATAAACTCGGAATTGTGAGATATAAACTCGGAATAGTGAGATATAAACTCAGAATTGTGAGAAAAAAGTCAGAATCGTGAGATATAAACTCGGAATTGTGAAAAAAAAAGTCAGAATTGTGAGATATAAACTTGGAATAGTGAGATAGAAACTTGGAATTTTGAGAAAAAAGTCGGAATTGTGAGATATAAACTCGGAATAGTGAGATATAAACTCGGAATTGTGAGAAAAAAGTCAGAATCGTGAGATATAAACTCGGAATTGTGAAAAAAAAAGTCAGAATTGTGAGATATAAACTCGGAATTGTGAAAAAAAAGTCAGATTTGTGAGATATAAACTCGGAATTGTGAGAAAAAAGTCGGAATTGTGAGATATAAACTCGGAATTGTGAGATATAAACTCGGAATAGTGAGATAGAAACTTGGAATTTTGAGAAAAAAGTCGGAATTGTGAGATATAAACTCGGAATAGTGAGATAGAAACTTGGAATTTTGAGAAAAAAGTCAGAATTGTGAGATATAAACTCGGAATAGTGAGATAGAAACTTGGAATTTTGAGAAAAAAGTCGGAATTATGAGATATAAACTCATAATAGTGAAACTGAATATAAACTCTGATATAAACTTGCATTATTATTTTTAAAATTATTTTGAATGATCTACCATTTTGTATTAGATTTAATTTTTCTTAAATAGCCCATGTCTGAAGACTGAATACTAACATTTGTCTGGTTTCTATTTGTTTACACGCCTATTTTTTTGCTCCAAAACATTCCATTTTGTTTCAACTTTGTATCACATGTTTTAGAAGAACTCAGAACGCCTACTCAAGATAGTAATGTAAAATAATGCACCAGATAAAATTAAATCAAATAAAAAAATATCTGAATATGGTTTATTTTAATAAATTATATGTACTTTTGAAACATTTATTTGATTCTGTATAAACTGAAAACTTCCGCAAACAAAAACAAATTAGAAACTTTTTGCACATTTAGTGCATGTTAATGCAAACGTTTAATCTAATTTTATTTATTATGTAGGTGAATTAATGCATAAAATAATAACACGTTCATATTAAACGCACGAACTTGCAGTGTTAAAAAGTGTATAAAAAGCCACTAAAAACGCAAGTAACAGGTGTTTACTCACACTTGTCCCGCGCTCATAGAGCCTCTGGAGAAGCTTTGGTTGTATCCCTCCACGTACTCCTGAGTGAAGCCATTATTCCCCCGCTGCACCACCACCACCTCACTGCGCGCGTACGGAGCCGCGGCGTTGAGCTCGCTGCGCGACCCGGAGCGGCGTCCCATCATGCTGAGCCCGCGCTGCGACCCGTACATGCTCATGACTGCGCCCGAGCTTCACTTAAAATGGCGGAGTTTTAAAAGTGAACCTGAGGTCAGATGCGCAGCTCCAGATGAAGCAGCCGTGAAGAGCCTCCGAGCGCAACTCCACTAGGAAGAGCCGAAGTTCACTGATCCGAAGTCACTCCCACAGACCTCCATCTGAACACACCCTCACGCGCCTGGAGGCGTCTCTCTGTGCACTGTTGAGGGAAGTTCACAATTACATTCAGCATTATGACATGTTTGAAAACTATTTTAAACAACATACTTGTTTCCAATTATCGCGCATGCAGATTTATGACCTCCGAGAGCGTACTTTCAGAAATTTGCATGATGATTTAAATGCATTAAAAGCATTGATATATATATTTTTTCCATCCCCATGTCCGTTTAGGTGCAACTGAACTTCAGTTTTTCATTGTAGTAACTTGAAATGTACTGTGCACAAAATGGTGAAATGTTTTAAAACACTTTCCCTTTATGTATTTACATATGAAAATGTAATGCTCATGAAATTAAAAGTCCAAGTTGAGATCATTCACATGTTTGCCATCACTGATGGTTCTGGGTCTACAGGAAAGACGAGTCTTTCTCCTAAAAACCCCTGAAGATATTTTCTATCATTACGCTTCTCCAAGTTTCAATCGCCCTTGGCACCTGATTAAAGAAGCGGTGCACTGGTATGTCAGAAATCAAACAGGTTGACACAGGACACGGGTATAATGCATGCACATTTAACTCCAACTATCAATGCATGCCATCATTTCTGAAATGATTAGAGTGCAGTTTTAGTTGTGTGTATGGGTGGGGTGTGTTGTGGCTTTCGACTTACTCCTGAACTCAGAGGTTGTTGCTGTAGTAAATGCAGAACCTTTGTGTGCTGCTTTAGGGTCTTTCCTCATGCACACGCCTCTTTTTCTCACATTTCTGACTTTTTCTCACAAATGCAAGATTACATCTCACAATTCTGACTTTTTTCCCTCTCCAGATTCTGAGATTGCATCTCACAATTTAGAATTTGTTTTGGAATTTTGAGTTCACATCTTGCAATTCTGACCTTTTTTCTCACAATTGTGAGTTTATACAGTATCTTACAATTCAGAATTTTATAAAAGTCTGAGTTGTGAGAAATAAACTTTTGACTTTTTAAATAAACTTTTATATCTTGACATTCTAATTGGAGTTCTGACTTTTTCAGACTTGCGAGGGAAAAAAGTCAGAATTGTGAGATATAAACTCGGAATTGTGAGTAAAAAGTCGGAATTGTGAGAAATAAACTTGGAACTGTGACAAAAAAGTCGGAATTGTGAGAAATAAACTTGGAATTGTGAGAAAAAAGCTGGAATTGGGAGAAATAAACTTGGAATTGTGAGGAAAAAGTCGGAATTGTGAGAAATAAACTTGGAATTGTGAGAAATAAACTTGGAATTGGGAGAAAAAAGTCGGAATTGGGAGAAAAAAGTCAGAATTGGGAGAAATAAACTTGGAATTGTGAGGAAAAAAATTGGAATTGTGAGAAATAAACTTGCAATTGTAAGTAAAAAGTCGGAATTGTGAGTAATAAACTTGGAATTGTGCGAAAAAAGTCAGAATTGGGAGAAATAAACTTGGAATTGTGAGGAAAAAATTGGAATTGTGAGAAATAAACTTGCAATTGTAAGTAAAAAGTCGGAATTGTGAGTAATAAACTTGGAATTGTGCGAAAAAAGTCAGAATTGTGAGAAATAAACTTGGAATTGTGAGAAAAAAGTCAGAATTGTGAGAAATAAACTTGGAATTGTGAGAAAAAAGTCAGAATTGTGAGACATAAACTTGGAATTGTGAGGAAAAAAAGTCGGAATTGGGAGAAATAAACTTGGAATTGTGTGAAAAAAGTCGGAATTGTGAGAAATAAACTTGGAATTGTGAGGAAAAAGTCAGAATTGTGAGAAATAAACTTGGAATTGGGAGAAAAAAGTCAGAATTGGGAGAAATAAACTTGGAATTGTGAGAAATAAACTTGGAATTGTGAGAAATAAACTTGGAATTGTAAGTAAAAAGTTGGAATTGTGAGAAATAAACTTGGAATTGTGAGAAATAAACTTGGAATTGTGAGAAAAAAGTCAGAATTGTGAGAAATAAACTTGGAATTGTAAGTAAAAAGTCGGAATTGTGAGAAATAGACTTGGAATTGTGAGGAAAAAAAGTCAGAATTGGGAGAAATAAACTTGGAATTGTGAGGAAAAAGTTGGAATTGTGAGAAACAAACTTGGAATTGTAAGTAAAAAGTTGGAATTGGGAGAAATAAACTTGGAATTGTGAGGAAAAAGTTGGAATTGGGAGAAATAAACTTGGAATTGTGAGAAAATAAACTTGGAATTGTGAGGAAAAAAGTCAGAATTGTGCGATTAAAACTTGGAATTGCAAGGAAAAAGGTCAGAATTGTGAGATATAAACTTGGAATTGTGAGAAATAAACTTGGAATTGTGAGAAAAAAAGAGATCGGAATTGTTAGAATCTCGGAATTGTGAGAAAAAAGTCGGAATTGTGAGATAAACTTTCAACTTTTTAATAAACTTTTATATCTTGCAATTCTAAGATTATATCTTGGAATTCTGAATTTTTCTCAGAATTGCACAGAAAAAAGTCAGAATTGTGAGATATAAACTTAAAATTGGGCTAATGAAAGGGATAAAATGTCGCAACTACCTTTTTTACAGACACGTTTTAAATGATTTTCTTTCTCAATGCATGCTCCTTGTCTTAGTGTGCAAAGCTTCAACAGTGCATGTTATTCCCAAGAAGAAAAGGATTGCTTAGGTAATCTTACAATTCAGAATTTTATAAAAGTCTGAGTTGTGAGAAATAAACTTTTGACTTTTTAAATAAACTTTTATATCTTGACATTCTAATTGGAGTTCTGACTTTTTCAGACTTGCGAGGGAAAAAAGTCAGAATTGTGAGATATAAACTCGGAATTGTGAGTAAAAAGTCGGAATTGTGAGAAATAAACTTGGAACTGTGACAAAAAAGTCGGAATTGTGAGAAATAAACTTGGAATTGTGAGAAAAAAGCTGGAATTGGGAGAAATAAACTTGGAATTGTGAGGAAAAAGTCGGAATTGTGAGAAATAAACTTGGAATTGTGAGAAATAAACTTGGAATTGGGAGAAAAAAGTCAGAATTGGGAGAAATAAACTTGGAATTGTGAGGAAAAAAATTGGAATTGTGAGAAATAAACTTGCAATTGTAAGTAAAAAGTCGGAATTGTGAGTAATAAACTTGGAATTGTGCGAAAAAAGTCAGAATTGGGAGAAATAAACTTGGAATTGTGAGGAAAAAATTGGAATTGTGAGAAATAAACTTGCAATTGTAAGTAAAAAGTCGGAATTGTGAGTAATAAACTTGGAATTGTGCGAAAAAAGTCAGAATTGTGAGAAATAAACTTGGAATTGTGAGAAAAAAGTCAGAATTGTGAGAAATAAACTTGGAATTGTGAGAAAAAAGTCAGAATTGTGAGAAATAAACTTGGAATTGTGAGGAAAAAAAGTCGGAATTGGGAGAAATAAACTTGGAATTGTGTGAAAAAAGTCGGAATTGGGAGAAATAAACTTGGAATTGTGAGGAAAAAGTCAGAATTGTGAGAAATAAACTTGGAATTGGGAGAAAAAAGTCAGAATTGGGAGAAATAAACTTGGAATTGTGAGAAATAAACTTGGAATTGTGAGAAATAAACTTGGAATTGTAAGTAAAAAGTTGGAATTGTGAGAAATAAACTTGGAATTGTGAGAAATAAACTTGGAATTGTGAGAAAAAAGTCAGAATTGTGAGAAATAAACTTGGAATTGTAAGTAAAAAGTCGGAATTGTGAGAAATAGACTTGGAATTGTGAGAAAAAAAGTCAGAATTGGGAGAAATAAACTTGGAATTGTGAGGAAAAAGTTGGAATTGTGAGAAACAAACTTGGAATTGTAAGTAAAAAGTTGGAATTGGGAGAAATAAACTTGGAATTGTGAGAAATAAACTTGGAATTGTGAGAAAAAAGTCATAATTGTGAGAAATAAACTTGGAATTGTGAGGAAAAATTCAGAATTGTGAGAAATAAACTTGGAATTGTGAGAAAAAAGTCAGAATTGGGAGAAATAAACTTGGAATTGTGAGGAAAAAGTCGGAATTGTGAGAAATAAACTTGGAATGTTGAGAAAAAAGTCAGAATTGGGAGAAATAAACTTGGAATTGTGAGGAAAAAGTTGGAATTGTGAGAAATAAACTTGGAATTGTAAGTAAAAAGTTGGAATTGTGAGAAATAAACTTGGAATTGTGAGAAATAAACTTGGAATTGTGAGAAAAAAGTCAGAATTGTGAGAAATAAACTTGGAATTGTAAGTAAAAAGTCGGAATTGTGAGAAATAAACTTGGAATTGTGAGAAAAAAGTCAGAATTGGGAGAAATAAACTTGGAATTGTGAGGAAAAAGTTGGAATTGTGAGAAACAAACTTGGAATTGTAAGTAAAAAGTTGGAATTGTGAGAAATAAACTTGGAATTGTGAGGAAAAAGTTGGAATTGGGAGAAATAAACTTGGAATTGTGAGAAAATAAACTTGGAATTGTGAGGAAAAAAGTCAGAATTGTGCGATTAAAACTTGGAATTGCAAGGAAAAAGGTCAGAATTGTGAGATATAAACTTGGAATTGTGAGAAATAAACTTGGAATTGTGAGAAAAAAAGAGATCGGAATTGTTAGAATCTCGGAATTGTGAGAAAAAAGTCGGAATTGTGAGATAAACTTTCAACTTTTTAATAAACTTTTATATCTTGCAATTCTAAGATTATATCTTGGAATTCTGAATTTTTCTCAGAATTGCACAGAAAAAAGTCAGAATTGTGAGATATAAACTTAAAATTGGGCTAATGAAAGGGATAAAATGTCGCAACTACCTTTTTTACGGACACGTTTTAAATGATTTTCTTTCTCAATGCATGCTCCTTGTCTTAGTGTGCAAAGCTTCAACAGTGCATGTTATTCCCAAGAAGAAAAGGATTGCTTAGGTAATCAAAATATGATAACTTTGCCTCTGAGACTCAATATGCATCACATTACTGAAGTAAAATGTGTTCTGGACGCCGTTTCACGTTGGCTTTAATAATGCCATCAGAGCGCTGGTGTTTCTGTGGGTGTGAATGGCGTGTTAGCTCAGACATGCAGTCGCAGTATTTCACACCAGGACGTGTGAATGAGCGTATCTGACCGCTCATACGGTCACTCTCTCTGTGACAGGAGAGACAGAGAGAGAGTTTCTGCCTGTCAGATTCAATTGGTTAATCAATGCTCTGGGCACATTTCTGAGGTTTTTACTGCATGTCTCTGCCTGACACGCATTCCATCTCAGCAAACCTCTGACTGTCACCAAACATATAATCAGAAGCATTTGTGAAAACACTTTCTCACCAAGAAATGCACATCATTATTGCATAAGATAGAAAGCTGCAAATGGGATTTCTTCAACTTTTCAACTGTTCTCCTAGTGAGTAATGATTTTACTGAAGTCTCCTGCTTTTCAGATGTTTTTACCTGCTAAAATCCCAGGCTTCTCTACACTCTTAGAAGAAAAGGTTCTACAATGAACCTATAACAGTTCTTTCATATACAGTACAGAACTTTTTAAGGGTTCCATCATGTTCCATGTTTTCAGATGTCGCTCTAATTATCCCAGAGTGGCAGAAATGAGGCTGTCTTTCACACACACTTACACAGGCAAACATGTTCAGTCTTTTTTCCGTGTCGCCTCTAGCGAGGGTGGAGATGATCAGAACGTGGCCTAACAGACGCACTTTCTGCAACTCTGCTGATTTTGGTTCTCATACAGTGAATTTCAGAAAACCTGTTGAGAAAATGTCCGGGTCATATTTCACCGCAAAACCAAGAGAAAACAATTATATTTTGCAAAAAAATAAAAGAAGCTAAATCTCATTACTGCAATGCAATAAATAATATTTATATTTTTAATATTTAATATTTGTTGCCTAAAATGCCTTTAAATGAAACTAATGCAAATTATTCCATATTTCATTCTAATGCAAAGTACGTTTCTTTTGATTTTGAGGTGAACTATGACCCAAACATGTTTCTGAGAGTTGCATGTTATTATGTAGCTGTTGGGCATGAGACTTACTGCTGGAATCATCTCAACAATTATATGACTAACAAACTGCCCTACGAGAAATTTTTCATCAGTGATGCTTGTTATAAATCCCTTCTATTGAGATGAGTAAACTCATGATGAGTCTCGACAGGGTTATTATGACTCAAGACGAGAGCGTGTCTTCATGTCATTTACTGTTTTTAGTAACGTTATTTAAATTTCAAATAATTTAGTCTTCATTAAAAACCCACATAATAGATTAGGTGTCTTTTCTCAAAACATTATGCAATGGTATTGTGTTCATGTCTTCTGTGTCACGACCAGAGATTCTCAGACAGTGCAGGATGTTCATGTTCATTATGTGACAGATCACTCATCATAGGCAGTAATATAAGTACAATCTGTCACAATAAAACCTGTCAACAATAAAAGACAGAATTGTGAGAAAAATTTCAGAATTGTGAGATGTAAACTCAGAATAGAATAAAAAAAGTCGGAATTGTGAGATAAATTGGGTATTGTGAGATAAAGCTTAGAATTGCAAGAAAAAACTTGGAATTGTGAGAAAACAGTTGGAATTGTGAGATATAAATTTGGAATTGTGAGAAAAAAGTTGAAATTGTGAGATATAAACTCGGAATTGCAAGAAATTTTTTTTGAATTGTGAGATAAAGCTTGTAATTGTGACACAAAAATCAGAATTGTGAGCTATAAATTCGGAATTGTGAGACAAAAGTCAGAATTGTGAGATATAAATTCGGAATTGCGAGAAAAAAAAGTCGGAATTGTGAGATACAAACTCAGAATTTTGAGAAAAAATGTTGGAATTGTGAGATAAAGCTTGTAATTGTGAGACAAAACTCGGAATTGTGAGATACAAACTCGGAATTGTGAGAAAAAATGTTGCAATTGTGAGATAAAGCTTGGAATTGTGAGACAAAAGTCAGAATTGTGAGATATAAATTCGGAATTGCGAGAAAAAAAAGTCGGAATTGTGAGATATAAACTCGGAATTGTGAGAAAAAATGTTGGATTGTGAGATAAAGCTTGTAATTGTGACACAAAAATCAGAATTGTGAGCTATAAATTCGGAATTGTGAGAAAAAAAGTCGGAATTGTGAGATACAAACTCGGAATTGTGAGAAAAAATGTTGGAATTGTGAGATAAAGCTTGGAATTGTGAGACAAAATTCAGAATTGTGAAATATAAATTCGGAATTGCGAGAAAAAAAAAGTCGGAATTGTGAGATACAAACTCGGAATTGTGAGAAAAAATGTTGGAATTGTGAGATAAAGCTTGGAATTGTGAGACAAAAGTCAGAATTGTGAGATACAAACTCGGAATTGTGAGAAAAAATGTTGGAATTGTGAGATAAAGCTTGGAATTGTGAGACAAAAGTCAGAATTGTGAGATATAAATTCGGAATTGCGAGAAACAAAGTCGGAATTGTGAGATGTAAACTCAGAATTGAATGAAAAAAGTCGGAATTGTGAGAAAACAGTTGGAATTGTGAGATATAAATTTGGAATTGTGAGAAAACAGTTGGAATTGTGAGATATAAATTTGGAATTGTGAGAAAAAAGTTGAAATTGTGAGATATAAACTCGGAATTGCAAGAAAATGTTTTTGAATTGTGAGATAAAGCTTGTAATTGTGACACAAAAATCAGAATTGTGAGCTATAAATTCGGAATTGTGAGACAAAAGTCAGAATTGTGAGATATAAATTCGGAATTGCGAGAAAAAAAAGTCGGAATTGTGAGATACAAACTCGGAATTGTGAGAAAAAATGTTGGAATTGTGAGATAAAGCTTGTAATTGTGAGACAAAACTCGGAATTGTGAGATACAAACTCGGAATTGTGAGAAAAAATGTTGGAATTGTGAGATAAAGCTTGGAATTGTGAGACAAAAGTCAGAATTGTGAGATATAAATTCGGAATTGCGAGAAAAAAAAGTCGGAATTGTGAGATATAAACTCGGAATTGTGAGAAAAAATGTTGGATTGTGAGATAAAGCTTGTAATTGTGACACAAAAATCAGAATTGTGAGCTATAAATTCGGAATTGTGAGAAAAAAAGTCGGAATTGTGAGATACAAACTTGGAATTGTGAGAAAAAATGTTGGAATTGTGAGATAAAGCTTGGAATAGTGAGACAAAATTCAGAATTGTGAGATATAAATTCGGAATTGCGAGAAAAAAAAGTCGGAATTGTGAGATACAAACTCGGAATTGTGAGAAAAAATGTTGGAATTGTGAGATAAAGCTTGTAATTGTGAGACAAAAGTCAGAATTGTGAGATACAAACTCGGAATTGTGAGAAAAAATGTTGGAATTGTGAGATAAAGCTTGGAATTGTGAGACAAAAGTCAGAATTGTGAGATATAAATTCGGAATTGCGAGAAACAAAGTCGGAATTGTGAGATAAAAACTCGTAATTGTGAGAAAAAATGTTGGAGAAAAAAGTCGGAATTGTGAGATAGACTCAGAATTTCAAGAAAAGAAGTCGGAATTGTGAGATAAAGCTTGGAATTACGAGAAAAAATTCGGAATTGTGAGGTATAAAGTCAAATTGTGAGAAAAAAGTCGGAATTGTGAGATTGGATAGATCGAAATTGCAAAAAATGATAAGATATAAACTATGATTAACATTTGCGATGCACTTCAAGTATTGAATATTATATATTAATCCTATTAAAGCTAAATAAGTTTTTAAGTCAAGAGCAGATTTGAGCAGTTTTTGTTGTTGTTGTTCTTTACTCAGCATTAACGGCACAAAGTATACCGCTACTGTCACTTTAAAACCAAATGCATGGATCAGACATGCACCAGATTTTCTCCCAACTTTTTAAGTTTATTAAGACTTTTTATTTGAACTTAGTTAAGACTGTTAGGGGGATACTCGCCAAAACAGAGAACACAGTTCAGTAGTGCCACACTATCTGAAGCCTGATCGATGCGTCCACAAGTTTGTTTGGGTGAACGCAACAAAAATGACATCATTGCATTGCTGTAGAGTTACATTCAAGCTATTTTAAGTCATGAAGAATTTTTTTCCACAAGAAAATATGTAATTTTGGTGATCAAAGATGGATTTTAAGGGATAAAATGATTGACTACAGGGGGACTTTAATTATTTATAAACTCTGATTATCTATAAAGAGTTACCATCAACGTTTTCTAAAACACATGGAAATATCTGTTAAATATGTCTAGACTGGAATAAGCTGTTTTAGGAGACAATGCCAGAGTGTCTGATCTAAAATGCAAATAGGCACAATCGAAACTGGCATATTTGGCAACTTACTACAATCTCACGCCCTTGCAGTGGTTCACACCAAACAAACGAGCGACATGGAAAGCAACTGCGTCACTTACTGAAAATCAAATGCTCTGCAAAGCATAAAGAAAAGAAAAGGCTATTTTAATGAGTTTTGTTTAGTAATTTCTACTTGCTCATACAGGTTCAGAGAACATTCAAAAGTAATGTTCCCTTAATGTTTGAAGAATGGAATGTTTCCTTAACGTATGCATAACCAAGAAAGAACGTTTTTAAAACATTTAGAAACATTCATAGAACATATTTTTGTTAGCTGGGCAGATGTTTATTATTGTCTGTCTGGGGAATATCCTCTTAAGTTCAGTAAGTTCATTGTACGGAGGGCAGTGTGAATGAATGAATGTGTGATTGGAGGAACTTCAGGATGCAGTTGTGCTTTTTCAGCAGGAAGTGAGTCAGAAAGACCCTCCTGATGAGAAACGCTCAGATATTCTGGGGAAACGAGAGAGAGAGGCACTGTGTGTTTGTGTTTTGTTCCCAAACTCCAAAAGCGATCATGTTACGCTTCACCTGATACTCTTGTTAAACTCGCTTCCTTCTCTGTCACTCTATTGTCCATCATTCCCAAGATTCAAGCAGAATTATTAATGTGGTTAAAAGCGACTCCATTGTCAAACTGGGTGTTTCTTCAACAATGCACACTTTCATTCATGTGGACTAAAATAAACTCTTTCTTATAGTTTATTTAATTCGTCTGACAATAGACATCCAATTCCACCACACTCCAATCACTATTTATTTTGTGCTGGAAATTATATTTCAAATATGTTTGGAATGACATTTTCACTTGATTATTTTAATATATTACCATTTAAATGAAAGTCACTTTACCTTGAACTTCTTTATCTCTCTCTCTCACACACACACACACACACACACACACACACACACACACACACACACCCACTCTGTGTCTCCGCCTCTCACACATGCAGTTCCATAATCCTGATCAGAACAGGTTTGTATGAGTGTGTATGTGTGTGTGTGTGTGTGTGTGTGTGTGTGTGTGTGTGTGTGTGTGTGTGTGTGTGTGTGTGTGTGTGTGTGTGTGTGTGTGTGTGTGAGTGAGGGGCTGGGAGTGGAAATGGGTGTGTGTGTGTGACCTTGAGTGGGTGGAGAAGAAACAAATATTTTGTCTTGCAACACACCCACACTGCGAGGCAAACCATAATAGAACGTTGGAATGATAGATAGAACAATAGATAGATAGATAGATAGATAGATAGATAGATAGATAGATAGATAGATAGATAGATAGATAGATAGATAGATAGATAGATAGATAGATAGATAGATAGAAACCCGATTCCAAAAAACTTGGGACACTGCACAAATTGTGAATAAAAAAGGAATGCAATAATTTACAAATCTCATAAACTTATATTTTATTCACAATAGAATATAAATAACATATCAAATGTTGAAAGTGAAATATTGGCTCATTTTGGATTTCATGAGAGCTACACATTCCAAAAAAGTTGGGACAGGTAGCAATAAGAGGCCGGAAAAGTTAAATGTACATATAAGGAACAGCTGGAGGACCATTTTGCAACTTATTAGGTCAATTGGCAACATGATTGGGTATAAAAAGAGCCTCTCAGAGTGGCCGTGTCTCTCAGAAGTCAAGATGGGCAGAGGATCACCAATTCCCACAATGCTGCGGCCAAAAATACTGGAGCAATATCAGAAAGGAGTTTCTCAGAGAAACATTGCAAAGAGTTTGAAGTTATCATCATCTACAGTGCATAATATCATCCAAAGATTCAGAGAATCTGGAACAATCTCTGTGCGTAAGGGTCAAGGCCGGAAAACCATACTGGATGCCCGTGATCTTCGGGCCCTTAGACGGCACTGCATCACATACAGGAATGCTACTGTAATGGAAATCACAACATGGGCTCAGGAATACTTCCAGAAAACATTGTCAGTGAACACAATCCACCGTGCCATTCACCGTTGCTGGATAAAACTCTATAGGTCAAAAAAGAAGCCATATCTAAACATGATCCAGAAGCGTAGGCATAAAGATCATTTAAAATGGACTGCGGAAAGTGGAAAACTGTTCTGTGGTCAGACAAATCAAAATTTGAAACATGTCATCCGGACTAAAGAGGACAAGGACAACCCAAGTTGTTATCAGCGCTCAGTTCAGAAGCTGCATCTCTGATGGTATGGGGTTGCATGAGTGCGTGTGGCATGGGCAGCTTACACATCTGGAAAGGCACCATCAATGCTGAAAGGTATATCAAAGTTCTAGAACAACATATGCTCCCTTTCAGGGAAGACCTTGCATTTTCCAACATGACAATGCCAGACCACATACTGCATCAATTACAACATCATGGCTGCGTAGAAGAAGGATCCGGGTACTGACATTTGGCGCATCATAAAGAGGAAGATGCAACAAAGAAGACCTAAGACAGTCGAGCAACTAGAAGCCTGTATTAGACAAGAATGGGATAACATTCCTATTCCTAAACTTGAGCAACTTGTCTCCTCAGTCCCCAGACGTTTGCAGACTGTTATAAAAAGAAGAGGGGATGCCACACAGTGGTAAACATGGCCTTGTCCCAACTTTTTTGAGATGTGTTGATGCCATGAAATTTAAAATCAACTTATTTTTCCCTTTAAATGATACATTTTGTCAGTTTAAACATTTGATATGTCATCTATGTTGTATTCTGAATAAAATATTGAAATTCGAAACTTCCACATCATTGCATTCTGTTTTTATTCACAATTTGTACAGTGTCCCCACTTTTTTGGAATCGGGTTTGTAGATAGATGGATGTGTGAGCTGGATAAGCTCTGACTGTACTCTTGTCGTCTCAGTGTGAAGACGCTCATCACTCTCTCTCTCTCTTTCTCATAATAATGTTCCTCTTCTAAGCTCATGATGTCACCTGTTGGTCGCAGTGGCATCTGGCAGCTGAACGCTCGCTGTCATCAATGATTGATGAGACCTTCTGTACAAAGAAGAACAAAACACTCAATGTAAAGCACATGTTTGGGCTGCTGGTGATACTGGAGTATTATTTGTGGTAGTTTTGAGGTTTATCATGTAAACATCACGGTGTGTGAATCAGGTAATGATTTACAGTAGATCATCTCAATGTGCCTGTGAATTTATGAAGTATTTTCTTCCATTCATTTTCTTCATATGGGAATTCTTGAATAAAGATTTCTGATACATGAACCAAACCAACCACAGCATTACAAACTTTCATTTGAAGCAAAAAAGTATATGATAATCTGAAATAAATAAATATATAAATATGCTCCATATGGGTTTTACAAAATTCTTGAATTATTAAAAATAAAATTTTTAAAAGTATTTGATAATATGAAACAAATGAATGAAATATATAATTAATGAATTAAATTCATAAATTAATATTAATTAATTAATAATTAATATTAATTTAATAAATAAATGGATTTTAGAAAATTTTAGAATTATTTAAAAAAATTATGATATAAAATACAAAAAGTATGATGCAATAATTAAATAAATAAATAAACTTACAAATTCCATATGAATTTTAGAAAATTATTCTATTATCAAATACTAAAAAAAGTATTTGATAATATGAAACTAATGAATGTATGAGTGAATGAATGAAATTAATAAATGAAAATATATAAATAAACTTCATATGGATTTTTAAAAAAATCTTGAATTATAAAAATAAAATTCTTCTATTATCAAATACAAAAAAGTGAAAATGAGTGACTGAATGAATGAATTTAAATAAATACATATATTCTCCATATGGATTTTACAAAGTTCTTGAATAACTAAAAATAAAATTCTTGTATTATCAAATATAAAATAGTATTTGATAATATGAAACAAACAAACAAATGATTGAATGAATGAATAAATAAATAAATAAATACTTACATACATACATACTCTCCATAAGGATTTTAGAAAATTTTAGAATTATTTAAAATAAAATTCTTATATCAAATACAAAAAGTATGATGAAATAAATAAATAAACAAACAAACAAATTCCATATGAATTTTAGAAAATTCTTGCATTATTAAAAATAAAACTCTATTATCAAATATAAAACATATTTGATAATATGAAATGAACAAAAGAATGAATAAAATAAAATAAACAAACAAATTCCATATTTTAGAAAATTCTTGAATTATTAAAAATAAAACTCTATTATCAAATATAAAATATATTTGATAATATGAAACGAATGAATGAATGAATGAATGAATGAATGAATGAATGAATGAATGAATGAATGAATGAATAAAATAAAATAAATAAATAAACAAACAAACAAATTCCATATGAATTTTAGAAAGTTCTTGAATTATTAAAAATAAAACTCTATTATCAAATACAAAACATATTTGATAATATGAAACGAATGAATGAATGAATGAATGAATGAATGAATGAATGAATAAAATAAAATAAATAAATAAACAAACAAACAAATTCCATATGAATTTTAGAAAGTTCTTGAATTATTAAAAATAAAACTCTATTATCAAATACAAAACATATTTGATAATATGAAACATACAAATAAATGAATGAATAAAATAAACAAATTCCATATGAATTTTAAAAAGTTCTTGAATTATTAAAAATAAAACTCTATTATCAAAAAATAAAACATATTTGATAATATGAAACATACAAATAAATGAATGAATGAATGAATGAATGAATGAATGAATGAATGAATGAATGAATGAATAAAATAAACAAACAAACATACACATTACATTTATTTTTTAGAAAATCCTGGAAGTATTAAAAATTAAATTCTTCTATTATCAAATACAAAAAAATGAAAATGAATGACTGAATGAATGAATTTAAATCAATAAATAAGGTAAAGACTGTATTTTACATTTGTTGTAGAAAATGATCTGCTCATCCCTCGTCTCTGACAGTAAACACAGTCTATGAGCAGAAGTGAGCAGACGCTTTTCTAATGAACGGATCTGCTTATTCCACTCATTTCGGTTTGTGCAAGTTCTTTTCCTTTTCACAAAGCAGATCATTTATAGAAATGACACACTGAACTTGAACCTTTGGGATGAACTGGAACAAAAGAAAAGAAGAAGTTGAAATTCTGCAGATTCTGCAGCTCACGCTGGGAGTGTGTGTGCTTTTACATTTACTGGAAATCATATTACTCTCTGGAGAAGATGAAGAGGAGTTTTATGTAATAACAGCAGGAGGAGACGCACCA
This sequence comes from Chanodichthys erythropterus, assembly GCF_024489055.1. Classification (NCBI taxonomy): domain Eukaryota; kingdom Metazoa; phylum Chordata; class Actinopteri; order Cypriniformes; family Xenocyprididae; genus Chanodichthys; species Chanodichthys erythropterus. The sequence goes on from NC_090224.1 coordinate 21,943,538, forward strand.
GACTGAAACTAATGCTCTGCCTTCACTCCTCAGTGGTCACATGACAAATCTGCTCCATATTGTTCTTTTTAACATGTAATGCCATCTGCTGGTCACTAAATATGAACTCAGATTTGGATTATGCACTTACAGTCATGCGCCTCCAGGGGGAAGCAAACAACAGCATTTCTTCTCTCATGTACAAATGCTTTGCCCTTTGACCTTTTGTTAGTATATTAGAATGTAATTGAATTTGTTTCTGACCATTCAGACGGTAAATATATATATATATATATATATATATATATATATATATATATATATATATATATATATATATATATATATATATATATATATTTTTTTTTTTTTTTTTTTTTTTTTTTTTTTTTTTAATGAGATAATTGTTCTTCCTCCAGAGTGTGCATTATGGGTTAAAATCCCAATCCTCTCTTGAGCCCTGTTTGGGTTTTGTTTTAATGGACACATTTGTACACTACAAATTCTACACTACAAAAAATACACCACCAATTGATGTGAATATAAATCTGTTGCAGCTGAATTGTGGCTGAATTTCTGTAAATTGGTTTATAAAAACTACTATCTGGCCATCACAAATGACTGTGATTGGTCCATTCTGACCAGCGCTGAGAAGAATAACAGCAACCATGTGACAGGGACGTCTGTGCGCTGCAACCGGCTGGACAATCATTTACAACTAGATGAGTAAAGTTTGTGAACAAACGTTGATGTCGGCTTGACATGATTTAACATTTAATATGTTGTTAACATGTTTTAACATGTTAACGATTGATTAGCATACTACTAGCATGTTTTAACATGTTTGCTAGCATTATTTAAAATGATGTTAACATGTTTTAACATGTTAACGATTGATTAGCATACTACTAGCATGTTTTAACATGTTTTCTAGCATGATTTAAAATAGTTAACATGGTTTAACATGTTAACGACTGATTAACATATTACTAGCATGTTTTAAGATGTTGCTAGCATTATTTAATATGTTGTTAACATGTTTTAAGATGTTAATGATTTATTAGCATACTACTAGCATGTTTTAGCATGTTTGTTAGTATTATTTAATGTTTTTAACGTTTTAACATGTTAACGATTGATTAGTATGCTAGTAGCATGTTTTAACACGTTGCTAGCATTATTTAACTCATTGCTAGCATGTTTTATCATGTTTGCTAACATGATTAGCATGTTGGCAAAATGTTTAACATGTTAGCATTATTCGCATGTTTTGCAAACATGACTTAGAATGTTGTTAACATGTTACTAACATGTTTTAGCATATGTTGTTCACATGATTTAACCCATTGCTAGTATGTTTTAGTATTTTGATACCATGTTTGATGATTTACAACATTGCTAACATGTTCTAACATGTTGCTTAGATGATTAGCATGATTAACATGTTTGCTAACATGTTGTTAACATGATTAGCATGATGTTAGCATTTTTTTAAATTTTGCTAACATGTTTTAATGTTGATAATATGATTTGTATATTGTTAGCATTATTAGCATGTTGCTAGCATGTTTTGGCATTTTGATAACATGACTAGCATGTTGTTAACATGTTGTTAGCATGTTGTTAGCATGACTAGCATTTTGTTAGCCTGTTTAAACAGATTGCTAACATGTTTAATATGTTGATAACAGGATTAGCATGTTTTTTACGTGTTGTTAGTATGTTGTTAGCATGATTAACATGTTGTTTTAAGACGTTGATAACGTTTTAGTGTTGATAACATGATTGGCATGTTGTTAGCATGATTAACATGTTTGCTAGCATGTTTTAACACTTTGCTAACATGTTTTAGTATGTTGATAACATGACTAGCATGTTGTTAGCATGAATTGTTACTAGCACGTTCCAGGGGGAACTCATGAAAAGTTGGAGGTACACGTACATCATTTTTCTCTTTTGATGTCATTCACCTAATTTTATGTCATTATTCATTTAAACATAAGATGGTCAACAGCTTGATTGGATTGTTTGTGTACAAACATAATACTGAAGTGCTTCATTACAAGAGTATTCATTGCACTCTTTGTTCAGATAGTTTAAAATGTTAATAATTATATATTATGATTGTATTTCATATTTCAATAGACATAAATGTGTCGATAGATCCAACGCTGCTGCAGTGCATGAGTCACCTGTGATGAAGCTCACCTGATGTACAGTACAGTGTCCTGAAGTGTTGAACTTGTCCTTGTTTGGAAGTAAAGGATAATCCGCAGCAGACTGAGCCAAGGACAGCAGACACTTCCAGGAGAAGCTTTGTGAGACGCATTTGGCCAGAAGAGCGGCGCTGAGTTGTGCCAGACCATATGGTGCATCAGGGCCTGAATGAATGAGAACATGCAGATCTTTCAGTGACTTCAATCAACCACTAAAAGACTGATTAAACATTCCTATAGTGTTGCAAACACGTTCAGTACATTGTAAACATTTAACATGAATATCACTGCATTGTCTTTCTTCCATCTGTGCGCTGCAACCGGCTGGACAATAATTTACAACTAAATGAGTAAAGTTTGTGAACAAACTCTGATATTGGCTTGAGAAAGCCTTGTCTGAAAGTTCAAAACAACTTTGAAAAGCTTGAAATTTTTACTCAGAGGAAGTAAAAAAAAAGAATTACTAACATGTTTTAGCACATTGCTACCATGAAATAACAAGTTGGTAGCATTGTTGTTAGCATTTTTTAGCATATTACTAGCTAACACATTGTTAGCATTTTTTAACATGTTGCTAGCATTATTTAACACATTTGCTAACATGTTTTAAAATGTTGTTAGAATGAATTAGCATGTTGTTAGCATGATTTAACACGTTGTTAACACATTTAAAAATGGTGCTAGAAGGACCATTTTTAAATGAATTAGCATATTGCTAGCATGTTTTAAGATGTTGCTAGAAGGATTGTGTTACCATTTTGTTAGCATTTATTAGCATGTTTGCTAGCATGATTTAACACGTTGGTAACACATTTTAAAATGTTGCCAGAAAGATTGTGTTAGCATTGTTGTTAGCATGAATTAGCATGTTGCTAGCATGATTTAACACATTGGTAACACATTTTAAAATGTTGCTAGAAGGATTGTTGGCCCGTTGTTAGCATGAATTAGCATGTTGCAAGCATGTTTTAAAATGTTTGCTAGAAGGATTGTGTTAGCATGTTGTTAGCACGAATTAGCATGTTGGTAGCATGATTTAACACGTTGGTAACACATTTTAAAATGTTGCCAGAAAGATTGTGTTAGCATTGTTGTTAGCATGAATTAGCATGTTGCTAGCATGATTTAACACATTGGTAACACATTTTAAAATGTTGCTAGAAGGATTGTTGGCCCGTTGTTAGCATGAATTAGCATGTTGCAAGCATGTTTTAAAATGTTTGCTAGAAGGATTGTGTTAGCATGTTGTTAGCATGAATTAGCATGTTGGTAGCATGATTTAACACGTTGGTAACACATTTTAAAATGTTGCTAGAAGGATTGTTGGCCCGTTGTTAGCATGAATTAGCATGTTGCAAGCATGTTTTAAAATGTTTGCTAGAAGGATTGTGTTAGCATGTTGTTAGCACGAATTAGCATGTTGTTAGCATGATTTAACACGTTGTTAACACATTTTAAAATGTTGCCAGAAAGATTGTGTAAGCATTGTTGTTAGCATGAATTAGCATGTTGGTAGCATGATTTAACACGTTGGTAACACATTTTAAAATGTTGCTAGAAGGATTGTTGGCCCGTTGTTAGCATGAATTAGCATGTTGCAAGCATGTTTTAAAATGTTTGCTAGAAGGATTGTGTTAGCATGTTGTTAGCACGAATTAGCATGTTGGTAGCATGATTTAACACGTTGGTAACACATTTTAAAATGTTGCCAGAAAGATTGTGTTAGCATTGTTGTTAGCATGAATTAGCATGTTGCTAGCATGATTTAACACATTGGTAACACATTTTAAAATGTTGCTAGAAGGATTGTTGGCCCGTTGTTAGCATGAATTAGCATGTTGCAAGCATGTTTTAAAATGTTTGCTAGAAGGATTGTGTTAGCATGTTGTTAGCATGAATTAGCATGTTGGTAGCATGATTTAACACGTTGGTAACACATTTTAAAATGTTGCTAGAAGGATTGTTGGCCCGTTGTTAGCATGAATTAGCATGTTGCAAGCATGTTTTAAAATGTTTGCTAGAAGGATTGTGTTAGCATGTTGTTAGCACGAATTAGCATGTTGTTAGCATGATTTAACACGTTGTTAACACATTTTAAAATGTTGCCAGAAAGATTGTGTAAGCATTGTTGTTAGCATGAATTAGCATTTTGCTAGCATGATTTAACACATTGGTAACACATTTTAAAATGTTGCTAGAAGGATTGTTGGCCGTTGTTAGCATGAATTAGCATGTTGCAAGCATGTTTTAAAATGTTGCCAGAAAGATTGTGTTAGCATGTTGTTAGCATGAATTAGCATGTTGCTACTATGATTTAACACATTGGTAACACATTTTAAAATGTTGCTAGAAGGATTGTTGGCCGTTGTTAGCATGAATTAGCATGTTGCAAGCATGTTTTAAAATGTTGCTAGAAGGATTGTGTTAGCATGTTGTTAGCATTAATTAGCTTGTTGCTAGCATTTTTTAACATGTTGCTAACACGTTTTAAAATGTTGCTAGAAGAATTGTTGGCCTGTTGTTAGCATGAATTAGCATGTTGATTGCATGATTTAACATGTTGCTAGTATGTTTTATCATTTTGTTGGCATTATTTAATGTTTTAGCATGTTTAACATACTGCTAACATGATTTAACATGAATATCACTCTGCATTGTCTTTCTTCTCACAAAAAATATCTTTTAAACTCAAAATAAATTTTTTAACATCGATATTTCTTGTTTGTTTATTTAATTATTTGGCATGAAAATGTACTGTATACATAATGCACATTATAATATAATATAATATAATATAATATAATATAATATAATATAATATAATATAATATAATATAATATAATATAATATAATATAATATAATATAATATAATATAATATAACAGATCCTTAACGTTTTGCACTATTTTTCTCTTACCATCTTAACTCAAATCAATATTTCAGGTCCATTTATTTAATTATTTATTTTGCAAGATAATGCACAGCATAATGCACATTAAAATGTAATATTATATAACTTAATATAATATAATATAACTTAACACTCTTTTTTTTCTAAAATAATACATACTTTTATAAATCAATATTTCATGTCCATTAAATGCAATAATTATTTATTTGGCGAGGTAATGTACAGTATATGATGCACGTTATCATATATAATATAATATAATATAATATAATATAATATAATATAATATAATATAATATAATATAATATAATATAATATAATATAATGCTTGAATGCTGTTTTGTGTAATCTGTTTATTTGAAATAAACTGAACATAAATCTGCATCAAATCTCCTGCTAAAGTTAAACGCGCAGTAAATGTTCAAGCCACTGAAGTGTTTTTGCCCTGAGCTCATGGGGGGCAGATGCCACACAAAGGCTCTTTGTTGCGCTCGTCCAATCACACACACTGGAGGACAGAACCGCTAGTGCGTGTGCACGCACGCGCGCGCCAATGGAAGAGCTCGGTCCCTGCGACGAGGGCGGATCTCGCATTTGGATGCCGTGCGATGCTCGATCACCGGTGCAAGCGGGCGGACGGACACTGGGGCTGCTCTGCGTCGGGCGTGCGATGCACTGACCAAACCTTCACTACATAGGGGTTATTTATGAGCTAGTGCGCGAGCGTCGGGTGGGATCGGCTCAGCATCATCCCTGATGTGAGTACAGCGGGATTCAAGGATGGATACACGGGCCACACCTGTGCGCCAGCTGCGTAACCCGCGGACCTGTTGGAGACCACCGGGCACAGACTCGCAGCTCTGGGCAGCAGACAGCCCAGCGATGGCGCTGTGACCACCGGGTTCGACAAAGACCTTATGGGGCCCCTTGCGCATCAACGCGCCCGCTGGATTATCATAGCTTCTGGATTCTGTTCGGACCGGCCTTATACTGACTGGACCGAACCTTCCTCCTTCTCTCAGTGTGTGTGAGTGTGATTTTGAGACAAAGACCCTGCGCGCACCGCTGAAACCCACGCGCTATGGATGCGGTTCGGCTGGACGGGCTCGACCCACCGGCGGAGAACGGCAATGTGTCGCAGCCCGAACCGCCCAAGCGGCTCTCGCAGGTGGACACGGTGGTTCTGCCATTCCTCGGGGGGTTCGGGAGGTATCAGCGGCGCCTGGTGGCCCTGACTTGGATCCCGGCGTTCCTCATCTCGTTCATCCAGTTCTCGGATCACTTTCTGCTCGGCCAGCCGGACAGGAAGTGCGTCCGCCCGGATCAGGGCAGCGCGGGGAACGGGACGGGCTCGGATCGGGATTTATTCTTGGATCTGATCGCGAACGGGAGCGACGCCACCGATAACAGCTACGTTACGGCGTGTATGTGCTCGGAGTGGCGCTTTGAGCTGCAGTCGGGACTGCAGCAGAATGTGGTCACCAAGGTAAGATCCTCTGATGGATGCCCTTGGAAAGGATTCCCTCCGGCTGATGGAAATCTACCATTTAAAGGAATAGCTCACCTAAAAATGAAAATTCCGTCATCGGTCAAATTCTGTCGTATTCACTCATGCTCGCGTCCCTCCAAACCCCTATGACTTGCTTTCTTCACTGGAACACAAAAGATGTTTAACCAAATGTTTACACTGTTAATTTCTGCACAATGGGAGTGAATAGGGACTGGGGCGGTTGAGCTGGGAAGATTGTCAGCAAATAACAGCTTGAATTTAGGATTGTTCATCACATAATGGAGGCCCTTTCTGCCAACATAAAGAAAAACATTCTTTGGTAAATCATATTGAGGGCATAAAATGATGTAAAAAGACATTTTTTTTTGACATACTAAATCATAATTATGAGATAAAAAGTCAAAATTATGACATATTGGCCCGGTGTCACAGACAGGGCTTAGATTAAGCCAGGATTAGGCGTTAGTTCAATTAGAGCATTTAAGTAGCTTTAATAAACATGCCTTAGAAACAAACATTACTGGTGTGTATCTTGAGACAAAACAATGGCTCTGATGTGTTTTAAGATATGCTTTCAGGTAAAACAGCTCAAACATGCCTTTTAGTTTGGGACTATCTTAAGCCTTGTCTGTGAAACGGGGGGAATATGAGATTTTAAAAAAGTGTTAATTTTTCAACTTACCAAGACAAAATTATAAGATAAAAGTCAAATTTATTAGGGATGCACCGATATAAACATTTTGTTTGATACCGATAATCAATAATTCTTTATATTTGTAAGCCGATAACCGATACATTGGCCGATAAATCTAAATCCAAATGTTTATATAATTTGTGAGCCCGATTACCAAAACAAAAGTCTCAATCCATGTCTCAAGCACACAATTATAATGTTCTCATTATAATATTATGTAGCCTTAATGACAGACCTGTGCTGAACATCTTGTACTTCACTATATTTTTACTTTTTTGATATGATTTTCAATATCAGCAATTCAAAACCATCATGGTGAACAGTGCACATCTGAGGGAAATAATCCATTATTTATCTGCTTTGATATATCGGCATATTTTCTTATAAGGCAGATAACAATAACATTAAAAATGAACATAAATCAGTCGATACTGATAACCGATAATTCTTTATATTTGAAAGCTGATAACCGATATATTTGCAGATAAATCTAAATCCAAATTTTTGAGAACCTGATTACAAAAATAAAAGTCTCACCACTAAAAGCCATGTTGCAAGTGCACAATTATAATGTTCTCATTATAATTTTATGTAGCCGATATGACAGACTTGTGCTGTACATGTTGTACTTTACTGTATTTTCCTTTTTAAAGTGATTTCAATCATATTTCAAACAATTTAAAACCATCATGGTGAACAGTGCACATCTGAAGTGTCTCAGCTGAGGGAAATAATCCATTATTTATCTGCTTAAATACATCGGCCAGATTTTCTTATAAGCCAGATACCGATAACCGATAACCAAAATATTGGCTGATAAATCTAAATCCAAATCCAAATTTTTCTATAATTTTTGTGAACCTGATTACAAAAACAAAAGTCTCACCATTAAAAGCAATGTTGCAAGTGCACAATTATAATAATGTTCTCATTATAATATTATGTAGCCGATATGACAGACATGTGCTGTACATGCTGTACTTTACTGTATTTTCCTTTGTGAAGTGATTTTCAATCATATTTCAAGCAATTCAAAACCATCATGGTGAACAGTGCACATCTGAGGGAAATAATCCATTATTTATCTGCTTTGATATATCGGCAAATTTTCTTATAAGGCAGATAACAATAACATTAAAAATGAACATATATCAGTTGATACCGATAACCGATAATTCTTTATATTTGAAAGCTGATAACCAATATATTTGCAGATAAATCTAAATCCAATTTTTTTTATAATTTTTGAGAGCCTGATTACAAAAACAAAAAAGTTTTACCCATAAAAGCCATGTCTCAAGCACGATTGTAATGTTCTCATTATAATATTATGTAGCTTATATGACAGACTTGTGCTGTACATGTTGTACTTTACTGTGTTTTCCTTTTTAAAGTGATTTCAATCATATTTCAAGCAATTTAAAACCATCATGGTAGATAGTGTGCATCTGAAGTGTCTCAGCTGAAGGAAATAATCCATTATTTATTGACTTTAATATATCGGCTAGATTTTCTTATAAGCCAGATACCGATAACCGATAATTCTTTATACTTAAAAGACAATAACGAAAATATTGGCTGATAAATCTAAATCCAAATCCAAATTTTTATATAATTTTTGTGAACCTGATTACAAAAACAAAAGTCTCACCACTAAAAGCAATGTTGCAAGTGCACAATTATAATAATGTTCTCATTATAATATTATGTAGCCGATATGATAGACTTGTGCTGTACATGCTGTTTAAAGTGATTTCAATCATATTTCAAGCAATTTAAAACCATAATGGTGGATAGAGTGCATCTGAAGTGTCTCAACTGAGGGAAATAATCCATTATTTATTGACTTTAATATATCGGCCATATTTTCCTATAACGATAACATTAAAAATGAACATATCAGCCAATACCGATAACCGATAATTCTTTATATTTGAAAGCCGATAACCGATATATTTGCAGATATGACTAAATCAAAACCATCATTGTGAACAGTGTGCATCTGAAGTGACTCAGCTCAAGGAAATAATGCATTATTTATCGGCTTTAATATATCGGCCAAATTTTCTTATCAGGCCGATAACAATAACATTAAAATTAACATTTATCAGCCAATATCGATATGGTGGCTGATATATTGTGCATCCCTAAAAATGATGACATACTAAGTCGTAATTATGACATCAAATGTAACAATTATGACAAAAAAGTCAAAATGATGACAAAAAAAATCATTAATTTTGACATGATTTTAACTTTTTGCCTCATAATCACAATTTAATCTCATAACTATAATCTACGAAAGCATGATTGGGCTTTCCTAACTTTATGACATTTCTTATATAGTGTTTTTTTCTTATTTTTATCATTTTTAAGCTTTTAACATCAAGTCAGAAACATATCAGCAAGTGCAAATGAGCAAACCAAATGAACATTTAACATTCATTTTGCATTGGTCTGGAGTGACAAACCTCAGGTAACACGAGAAAACTGAGAAATGATGGCAGAATTTAAAGTTTGGGGGTGAACTATTCCTTAATTTCCTTTAAATGAGACAACTGTGCAAAACACTGGAAATGTACAGGATCTTCTCCTTTATTATTATTCTCCTTTTATTTACCATCTACTTCTGATGAGAAGAAAGCACATAAAATCGTGTTGCATGCACTGAAATTCACACTGAATATGCAAACAACATTTAACATGAAATCAGCTGGTATTTTGTCTCCATTTTTAACCAGTTGTCACAGAACTATATCAGTTATTTGATGCACATTGCAGATTTTGTTGAATAGGCCTCTTTTGCTCAAGCTTGCACTGATCAGCGATGGTTACGTAAATGAGGTGTTTAAACAGCAGTGTCACGGGGTTCGTGAGCGTATCACTTCACCTACAGTATGCATATCAGACGGATAACTGAGTGTTACACCCAGCACAGACTGGAGCAGATAACCCGTGTAAATGCTCACCACAACGTGCAGAGAGATAACTGAGGCCCGACAACTGCTCAGCGCTCTGAACCAAGAGTTTAAAGGGACAGTCAGATTGCACAAACAGTTCTCGACTCTGAATAAACATCTATGACTGCTGCATGCTGAACTAGCATTATCTCACACATTCCCATTTCCACAGAAGATGCCCTGTACACACAAGCTCTCCTTCAAACTCTGAGATAAGTGATGCACAGCGTTCCTGTTTTTCTTTGCCCGAATAGCCGGACGCCTGATGACTTGCTGTGTGTGTGTGTGACCTTTCTCACACCGATAGTCTAGTGTCTTTACCGAGTGTGTTAAAGAGGGTCATTCATTCATGCCGCCGGCCGTGCAAACAAATGCTAATGAAGCATTCTGGCCCGTTTGGTGTTTGAGGACGAGACGACACTGCAGGAGAAGGGATATTTGCTCACTATAGGTTTTTTGAAGTTTATTGATCATTGTGAACTCAGCAGTGCAGTTTCTAATCAAATTTGTCGTGGTAATTGTCATGTTTCAATGACAGAAACACAGTGTCCTTCAAAGGTAGATGTGAAGTGAGTCATGCAGGATGCGTTTGATATTTTAGGCCCTGCTTCTTTTTCCTTCTGAAAATCAGTAAAAACAAATTAATTATACTTCTAAAGATATATTGCAAAGAGACTGCATAAGGAAAAAGTTGCAACGTGACATTATTTTCATGATATTTGACCACATTTCACCACCAAATTGAGTTTAAATCTGATTCTCATTATTCTCAAATATAATTCACTAATTGTGTTTACTGTATTACAGTAAAAATACTCGAATACAAGATTTTGTATGTATTTCAAAAAATTTATTTTTACATGTACAGTAATAATATATATTAGATATTTTAATTAGTGGTTATATGCTTAAATGTGCTTAACTGACATAGAAACTAAACATTTTTATATTTTTTGCATTTTGTTTTTAGGGTGTGTCTTAATTTTAATTATTATTCACTAATTGTTTTACTGTATTACAATAAAAATACTGTAATACAAACATTTAAATCAGCATAGATTAAAATATGATAAATACTTTCATCACGAATAAATGAAATTATAAATGTATTTTTACACATTACAGTAAAATAAATTAGATTTTTTTATAACTAGTGAGGAGAAATGTGCTTAAAAATAATATCAGAAAACATTTTTATATTTTCATTTATTTCTGATTGTCAATTGTAATTCACTATTTGTTTTAATGTAATACAATAAAAATACTCTAATACAAACATTTTAATCAGAATAAATTAAATTATAACATACTATAATTATGCATTTTTTTACATATTGTTAGGATAATGATTTTTTTTTTTTTTTGAGAAAACTGCTTATCTGACTTGAAAATATTGCAAAACATGTTATTTTAATTTTAGGCTGAAATATCACTATATTCTTGAGAGGTTACACCATATATTTCATACTTACTAATTAAATTGGGCCGGGTTTATGGTGTCAAGTACAGGCCTGTATGACTTACTGTATGTCATATTTTGATTATATTGATGGTGCTATATATTGTTTTATTGGTATATGATATTTATGTATCCATCTGTCTTGTTTTGGTTGCAGTGGACGCTGGTGTGTGACGGAGAGTGGAAAGTTCACATCGCCAAGTTCTCTCTGTTGGTCGGCTCCATTTTTGGCTACCTGCTGATGGGAGCGATGGCAGACTGGTACGTTAACAAAATATGTATGATGGTTATGATCATATATATATATATATATTTACAATACTTACTCTGAACCCTGTCAGGTTGGGCCGTATCCCAGTGCTGCTGGTGTCCGTGCTGTCCGTGCTGGTGTTTGGGTTAGCCGTGGCGTTTTCCGTGGATATGGCCATGTTCAGCACACTGCGCTTCTTTGAAGGTTTCTGTCTGGCAGCCATCAGACTGTCCCTTTATGTCCTGAGTGAGTTTTATTCTCTTAAAGTGTAAAGATTTTATCCATCAATCTAGTATTTGTTATTAGTATTAGATCTGCTGCATTAATAGACATACATAAATCACGTAGCAGATCCAGGCAGGTGGAGCTGGGGAGGTGGAGGGGTTCAGAGCCAATGAGTCAGACTGTTTAAATGTTGAGCAAGCAATCTCATTGGCTGCAGGATCAGCAGAGGCCAATCAGCTTGTGCCATGCGCTAATGATATCAGGATAAAATGTCCTTGTGTGAGTTTTTGTCTCATATTTATATCATATGATATAATACAAGTGCTGTTTTTCTGTCCAGAACAGCAAATGTGAAAAAGTTTAATAAATAAGAAGTTAATATTGTGATATTTTAGACACAATATTGTCTGTTTTTGCTCAATTTTGCCAACAAAAATATTAAATATAAAGCCAGAGCAGAACTGTTGTGCATCTCTGAGCAACAAACAGCAGTGTTTTGAGCGAATCAATGATTCAACGACTCATTCATAAAGAGACTGTAGATGCGTCAAAAATCGCGTTCTGTTGAGTAGGTACTACATTTGAATTTAAATTTACTTCATGACCGTTGAAAAAGTATGTTCTATGTAGTATGAATGAAATCCGGACGTACTACATCCGCCATGTTGTTACTGTCACATGACCTACCAGCGTCAATTACATCCCTTCAACTCCATTCACAAATCCTCTCCCGTGATCTCATGGGATAGTAAAGTGTCCATCCAATGCGCACTTCAGAATCTTGCCGGAAGTAGTAAGTCTACCGCCTACTGTTTTTCGAATACTATGAATTCAGACATACTTCTCTTTTTTGCATACTATATAGTAGAGAAGTATTTGATTTCAGACGCAGCGATATACTTAATTCCTGAATGAATCAGCTGTTTGAATGAATCGATTGAATGAATGACTCAATGACTTATTCATTTAGACATTTACTGCCACCTGCTGGCAGCTCTAAATTCTTAGAGTATCATTTCAATCAAATAAAGTATTTTTTTGTCTATTTGATGCTTTTCTCATTTAACGCAATAATGACTTTAATTGATCTTTTGGGGGTAATTTCTCTGCCAAGTTTGATGTGAGATTAATTTGCGAATTATTAGATGAATGGCAATTAATTAATCTAATTATTTGCAAATTAATCGCACATTATAGTGTAATTAATTTGATTAAACATTTTAATTGCTTGACAGCCCTAAAAAATAAATAAATAAATAAATAAATATATATATATATATAAATAATAATTTATTTTTCTTTTACTATATTTATATTTTTTTATAAGAATTTTTTTTTTATGAGAATCAGCATTAAGAATAAGAATTGCAAAAACAAACAAACCAAAATATCTGGAATGTATAAAGCCTAAAATAGTCTATTTTCTTCATGCAAAATATAATATCATACATATTCTTTTGATTTGAAAAAGTCCCCTCAAAGCCAAGGTCCTCCTGTAAGCACACAGTTTAATTTATGTGATCCATTTAATTCTCTGTGTACTTTAGAAAGTGGTTTTCTGATGAGCAGACATTAAGTGCTGCTGATTAAGTAGCTTTTTCCGAGGCCGGGAGAAGCTGTGTGTGTGTGTGTGTGTGTGTGTGTGTAATCGCAAAAACACCTTAGAGTTCATTAATTTGCTTTAATGGAGCCACTTTCTGCTTCGCTCAGACTCAGATGACATTTGAAGTCTGATGCTTTACAGCACCCAATTTTCTCAGAAGCTTTTTGTTTATAATGGACATCAAAATGATTTACAGAGGGAGAAATAAGCCATAACATCAACAAGACTTTCACTTTCATAAAATATTTTGTTTCCTGGTGTTTGCCAAGTCAAATCAGATGAAAAAATACAAAACTCTTAAATGCATCTTCACAAGAACAGAATAAACAGCATCTCTTCTTTGTTTAATATCCGCTCATGACATGACAAATTGATCTGCTGGCAGTTCATCGGGACAAAATTAATGTTGAGTATAAAGAGTTGTAGTATAACATTACACTGTAGTCTCTTCTCTTTATATGTAATTTTCCATAATTTATTGTTTTTGAAGTATAGCTGTAAGATGAAGGTGGTAAACTAAAATATACTTTAATGTAATTCCTATTGAATTTTGTGTTTAAATAAATTTGCGTTTACACATTTGACGTTTATAGAGTGAAACGGCTTCTCAAACAAGAACAAATGTAGGGCGGGGCTTGATTTTGTCCGTGGGGAATTGATTGGATGGTTGTGGTTTGCTATTGGTGGATCTCATTTGAGTGACAGGTTGCCCCGCCCTCGTCATCAGAGAAGAGAAGAGATGCTATTCAAGATTACAAGGAACATGAATTTAACAAAATAATAATGATAAATCATTTATAATAATAAATACTGCAATATTCCAAAATAAACAAGAATTGTCCATTTTGATTTCATGACTTTAAGCGTCCGTTTGTTTTGATTCTGTGATGATCTCTCCGTCTCTCAGGGATTGAGTTGTGTTTGCCCAAATGGCGTTTCTCCATGACCATGATCGCCAGTCTGATCATCGTGGGCGGGCAGCTGCTGATGCCCGGTTTGGCGGCGCTGTGCCGTGATTGGCAGATTCTTCAGATCGCGATCATCGCCCCATTTGTGCTTATGCTGCCGTATGTCTGGTAAGAAATAGTTTGGTTCGCCTACAGATGCATGAAACACAAAACCAGAAGAGTGCTCAGATCAGATTGCATGACTGCAATGAATAGAAATAAAATCTGTTTTATGAGGAAGAACCGACCCAGCTAACAGGAAACGTTCAGGCAAGGTTCTCTCAAAGTTATGAACAAACGTTCTTCCAGTAATGTTAATAAAACACTTGTTCAGATTTATCTGGTCTTTATTAATGTTCTCAATAGCACAAAAATATTTTTTATAGATAGTTCATTTTTACCTGAAAGGTTTACTTTGATGTTCGTCTAATGTTTTTTAACCTTCTGGTGTTGCTTGTCAAAAATTACAAAAAAAAAATAAAAATAAAATATTTCAATGAAAAGACTATATTTTAGTTTGAAAATGTTATGTATGTAATATTTTATGGGATTTTATGTTACTAAACAAAATTTTTAGGATAGTTATGATCCATTTATTACCTGTTAATTACTTTTTTTTTTTAATTAAATTTCCGACTTAAACTGGTAAATCGAGAATGTTTTGGAGCACAAACTTAAGTTTGGTCATTTTTTTCAAAGGAGACACTTGGCAGATTATTGCTGAAGTAAAAAAAAAAAAAAGTGGAACTAAAAAAAGTATAAAATGAAAAATGCATAAAAATGCTATTTTTAAATTTTATATTAAATATATATTTTCCAAATATATGTAGTATATATTTTATATAGTATATTTTTTACTCTAAAACTGTGAGAAAATCTATGAAGCTATAAATCCAAAATCCAAATTTGAGGTTGATATCTCAAAAAATGAGCTTTCAGTAAGATTTTGTTTGGTTGCAGTACCAAACGCTTCCACTAGGTGAAATTCTATTCCCATTCTTTCCAGTGCGTTCATTTTTGACTGCGAGGAGCACAAGTGTGACTATTTTTTTAGGACCATTTAACCTTTTCGAATCATGCCTATGATTTTTTTATCAAGTGCCAAAACCAAGTTTCGTACCATTCAGATGAAATAAAAAAATTCGAAAAAACCAAAACGCAAATTTTTTTCGACCGAAGAGCACCAGATGGTTAAATGTTTCTACTCGTTTCAGACTGTTCAGAGAACCTTCAAAAGTATTATTCCCATAATATTTGAAGAATTCGCATTCGCATAACCAAGTGTTCTTAAAATATTTAAAAATCTGGACGTTTTGAGCGGTCAGAGAACATTTAGAAGAAACATTTTTATAACTTAGAGGGAACGTTAGCAAAATGTTATTAGAACATATTTTTGTTAGCTGGGTAATTACTAAGTTTGATGAATTTTACCATTAAATCTTTTAGTAAACAAGATATCTACATGCAGAATTGTATTCCACTTTGTTTTGTGCATGTGAAATAATAAGTACTTTTGGACAGATTGTATCTTTTTGACCACATTTCCTCTATTTCCTCTAGTGGTGTTTTGTTTTCTGTAACCGTTTGCTTAAATTGCTGTGCCATATCTTGATTGAGTTTTTGCTTTGGTCCATTATGCTAGTGTATAATCCATTTCAAATTGAACCATCCTGAAACAACACACAAAAACAAGCCGGACAGTTTGATCACTTCACATGTTAGACTTGAACTAACCCTCCTGCTATCGCCGTTTAATTGTCAGGATGTTTCCCGAGTCCCTGCGCTGGTTGTTGGCCACTCAACATTACCAAAGAGCCAAGCAACAAATGTACCGAATCGCCCAGAGCAACAGCGTCGACACAGCAACCGACCCCAGTGGCATCCTCTCAGGTGAATACGGCTGTTGTTGATGTGAGGTGAATGTGTTTTACCTTGAGGAGGATGAGGATGATGATGATGATGGTGGTTTTGTAGAGCTGGAGACGGAACTGCAGCAGAAGCCAAAGACGTCCTGCGTAACGCAGCTGACCGGCACCCGAAACCTGTGGAAGAACACCGTAGTCCTGTGCGTGAACTCGTAAGTGCTGTCTCGGCTGCGTCTCAAAACCTAGTGAGCTGAAATGAGCCTTACTAGAGAGTGATCTCAAACACTCTACACAGGCAGAAATATCAGAGTTTATATTAGAGTCACTTTTGGAAGGCAAGTAGATTTATAATCAAAGTTTCTAAACTGAAATGACTCTTTTCTGGGATTGTTTGTGATGTTGCATAGCTGTCATCCAGTTCAGGGGTTTTCAATGTTTTACATGCTAACCAAATATCTTCCTGAAATTTAAAAGGCAGTTTATACTGTGGAAAAATTACTATTATAATCTATTTTTTATTTCAATCTAATTTTTATTTATATATTTTCTAATGCATTTTTAGATATTTAATCCATTTTTGATTTATTCTAAACTTATCTGAATTTTATTTATTATTTTTTACAATTTTATACTTTCTTCTCCACATTTCCCATTTATTTAATCAAATTATTTATTTTAATCTTTTTTTATTTTAATCTATTGTTTATTTTAATCTAATTTTACTAACCTTATTTATTTGAATTGTATTTATTTATTTTCACATCTTTACAGCTCCTCTACATTTCTAATTTTAATTTATTTATTCACTTTAATATGTTTTATTTTAATGTTTATTTATTTATTTAAATACATTTTGATTTATTAATATACATATTAATTTGTAATATATTTATTGTAATTTTAATTCTTATTTTTTTACACCTTTACAGTTTCTTCTCTACATTTCTCTATTTATTTTAATACATTTTTATATATTTTAATCAAATTTTTAATTTATTGAAATCTATTTTTGATTTATTTTTTACTTGTTTATTTTAATCTAATTTTAATAACCTTATTTGAATTGTATTTCTTATTTTCACATCTTTACAGCTCCTCTACATTTCTAATTTTTTAAATCTATTTTTATTTATTTATTTTAATCAATTTTTATTTAATTTATATTTACTTTTAATGTTTATTTATTTTAATCAATTTTTATATATTCATTTTAAACATTTTTATTTTAATTTTATTTTTACATATTTTCTTCTCTACATTTCCTTTTATTTATTTTAATCAATTTTTATATATTTATGTTAATCTCATTTTTATTTAATTTTTTTTATTAATGTTTACATATTTACATCTTCTCTTCTCATTTTTATGTTTTTATTTAAATCTAATTTATTTTAATTGAATTTTTACTCATGTATTTTCTCATGTACTCATGTAATTTTGTTTATTTTAATCTTATTTATTATTTTATAATATTTATTTTTTTTATATTTACTTCTCTGAAGTATTTCACGGACCTCCTTTCACTCCCAATGAAAACCACTGATCTAGATGATGTCACTACCTGCAGTTCTGAATAGGCGAAGGTGCAATCAAAGCAATCTCCAAAGGCAGTTTGATTGAAAGCAACCCTAGTGTGCGAGCTAATCATTGTGCGTCTGTTATCGGCCCTTCTTCCTCTCAGGTTGACAGGCTACGGCATCCATCACTGTTTTGCTCGCAGTGTTCTGGAAGGCAGCGAATCTCATCTGAATTACTACGCAGTGGCTGCCATCGCACTTGCCTCCTGTATTGTGGTGTGTCCTGTAGTGGGTGGTTTTGGCAGGAGAGGAGGCCTGCTTACCTTCATGATCATTACAGCCTTGGCATCGCTGCTGCAGCTGGGTCTGCTCAACCGTACGTACACTTACAGTCTATAACAGAGACTCTGTGGTTGTGTATCGTCCTCAGAATGTGCAGTAATGGCTGTTTTCTTTCTCTTAACACAGTAATTGGGAAGTACAGTCTTCGGCATGATGCAGGTAAAATTAAACAAGTACTGTATTATGCATTATATGTTTTATAAAGCAGTGGTTCTGACGGTAGGGTTTTATTATCAAAATTAAGCTGGTTATTAATTAATTATTTTGGTGCACTTTTATCTCACTTGGTCAAATTAGCATTATATGGCAATATAAACAGGTCGCGTGACACATTCAATGAAACAATAAAAAAAATGTGCAGCCTTTTAAAAATATACATCCAGTTTATTCTTGCAAGTTTATCCAAATCAAGAGACATTCAGAAACCAATTAAAAACCAATACATTTCAGTATTTTATTTTGAAGACATTTTTGTTTACATTTTGTATGCTAAACAACTTCAGTGTTGGGTTACTAGATGTTCGGTCTTGGAAAGAAAACAGTTGAGAACCACTGTTATAAAGGCTCTTAAGTGTATTTATAATTATGGAACCCTGTTTCCACTTTAGTATAGAAAAATAAAGTAAATGTTATTGCGACTTTATTTCTTCCTTTTCACATTTTCACTTTTTTTTGTTGTTGAATTTTTTACTTCATAAGAATGGTACGAAACTTGGTAAAGGTTTTAGCACTTGCTATGTGAACACAAATAAATCATGGACATTATTCAAAGAGGTTAAATGGTCCTGGAAGAAAGTGTCACACTTGTACTGTTTGCATCAAAAATAACTGCATTGGAAACTAATGGGAAACTAGTGGAATTGTTTGGTACTGCACCCAAATAAAATCTTACTGAAAGCTCATATTTTGAGATATCAAGCTCAAATTTGGGACACAATGTGCAGTTTTAGAGTAAAACATGTTATATAATTTTTATATAACATATTTTATACAATTTTTTCATGTAAAAATTGAAAATAATATTTTTAAAAATCACAACATTTTTGCATAAATTGTCATTTTTGTAAGAAATATTTAAATTTGTGCTTGTTATTAATATAACAACATGCACAAAAATTTCAGTGATTACCAATGTTGCTATACATTAGACAGAAAATGCAGGGAAACACTGGATCTGTTTGTCCAAAGTGCGTTTTGTCTGAAATCTTCTCTTGTCTGTCATAGTTCTGCGAGACACCCTGAATCGGCGCTTCTCCTACGCGTTCTCCATCATCGGGATGTTCTCGTCTCATGCTGTCAGCACACTCAGCATCTTTTACTGCGCAGAGATCACGCCGACTGTCATCAGGTCAGCACATCTGTGTCTCCAGCACAGATCCTGTCTGTCAGATGACTCTTAAGGGACAATGACTGTTCACACAGAAAGCAGTTTACAGAGGACTTGAGATTTGTGAAATATTCCACTGTACAGTTTTGGTCAGATAACCCTTTCTTGAGACATTAACATCACTATTCTGATTTGTGAAAGTTTCACAGTACATTTCCTGTCAGTTAACCCTTCCTATACTGTGAAATATATCAGTGTACTGTGAAATATTTCACAAATCACAATAGTGAAGTTAAAGACTTAAGGAAGGTTTAACAGGCCCAAACTGCACTGTAAAAAATGCACAAATCAGAATAGTGAAGTTAGACCTTCAGAGAAGGGTTAACTGACCATAATTGTTCTGTGAAAGATTTCACAAATCACAATAGTGAAGTTAAGGACTCAGGGAAGGGTTAACTGATGAAAACTGCACTGTAAAATATTTCACAAATCAGAATAGTGAGGTTATGGACTTAAGGAAGGGTTAACAAACGAACAAACAAAAGCTGTATTGTGAAAGATTTCCGAAATCACAATACTGAAGGACTCAGGAAAGAACTGACCTAAATAATATGTGAGAAAGATTTCACAAATCACAAAAGGAAAGCTACAGACTTAGGAAAGGGTTAACTAACCAAAATTGTACTGTGTAAGATTTCATAAATCACAATAATGACGGAAGGGTTAACTGACCAAACCTGTACTGTGAAAGAATTCACAAATCACAACAGGAAAGCAACAGACTCAGGTAAGGGTTAACTGACCAAAATTGTACTGTGAAAGATTTCAGAAATCACAATAGTGAAGTTAATGACACATGAAAGAGTTAACTGACCAAAATTGTACTGTGAAAGAATTCACAAATCACAAGGAAGCTACAGACTCAGGAAAGGGTTAACTGACAAAAACTGTACTGTGAAAAATTTCAAAAATCAGAATAGTGAAGTTAAGGACTTAAGGAAAGCTTAACAGAGCAAAATTCTACTGTAAAATATTTCTGAAATCCCAACAGAAAAGCTAGAGAAGCTATTAACTCTTTCCTGGGTTAACTTCAGTATTGTGATTTGTGAATTTTTTCACAGTACAATTTTGGTCAGTTAACCCTTACATGAGTCTGTTGCTTTCCTGTTGTGATTTGTGAATTCTTTCACAGTACAATTTTGGTCAGTTAACTCTTTCATGAGTCATTAACTTCACTATTGTGATTTCTGAAATCTTTTACAATACAGTTTTGGTCAGTTAACCCTTCCTTTATTATTGCGATCAGTTAACCCTTCCCTGGGTGCCTAACTTGACTATTCTGGTTTGTGAATTTTTTCACAGTACAATTTTGGTCAGTTAACCCTTACATGAGTCTGTTGCTTTCCTATTGTGATTTGTGAATTCTTTCACAGTACAGGTTTGGTCAGTTAACCCTTCCGTCATTATTGTGATTTATGAAATCTTACACAGTACAATTTTGGTTAGTTAACCCTTTCCTAAGTCTGTAGCTTTCCTTTTGTGATTTGTGAAATCTTTCTCACATATTATTTAGGTCAGTTCTTTCCTGAGTCCTTCAGTATTGTGATTTCGGAAATCTTTCACAATATAGTTTTGGTCAATTAACCCTTTCCTGAGTCTGTGGTTTCTCTGTTGTGATTTTTGGATTCTATCACAATACAATTTTGGTCCAGTTAACTTTTTCCTGGGTTAACTTCAGTATTGTGATTTGTGAATTCTTTCACAGTACAATTTTGGTCTGTTAACCCTTTCCTGAGTCCTAAGCTTCCCTGTTGTGATTTGTGAAATCTGTATTGTATTTGTATATACATCTGAAAACTGTATTGTGAAAGATTTCAGAAATCACAATAGTGAAGTTAATGACTCATGTAAGGGTTAACTGACCAAAATTGTACTGTGAAAAAATTCACAAACCAGAATAGTCAAGTTAGGCACCCAGGGAAGGGTTAACTGATCGCAATAATAAAGGAAGGGTTAACTGACCAAAACTGTATTGTAAAAGATTTCAGAAATCACAATAGTGAAGTTAATGACTCATGAAAGAGTTAACTGACCAAAATTGTACTGTGAAAGAATTCACAAATCACAAGGAAGCTACAGACTCAGGAAAGGGTTAACTGACAAAAACTGTACTGTGAAAAATTTCAAAAATCAGAATAGTGAAGTTAAGGACTTAAGGAAGGCTTAACAGAGCAAAATTCTACTGTAAAATATTTCTGAAATCCCAACAGAGAAGCTAGAGAAGCTATTAACTCTTTCCTGGGTTAACTTCAGTATTGTGATTTGTGAATTCTTTCACAGTACAATTTTGGTCAGTTAACTCTTTCATGAGTCATTAACTTCACTATTGTGATTTCTGAAATCTTTCACAAAACAGTTTTCAGATGTATATACAAATACAATACAGATTTCACAAATCACAACAGGGAAGCTTAGGACTCAGGAAAGGGTTAACAGACCAAAATTGTACTGTGAAAGAATTCACAAATCACAATACTGAAGTTAACCCAGGAAAGAGTTAACAGACCAAAATTGTACTGTGAAAGAATTCACAAATCACAACAGGAAAGCTACAGATTTAGGAAAGAGTTAACTGACCAAAATTGTACTGTGAAACATTTCGGAAAACCCAACAGAGAGGCTACAGACTCAGGAAAGAGTTAACTGGCCAAAATTGTACTGTGAAAAAAATTCACAAATCAGTATAGTCAAGTTAGGCACCCAGGGAAGGGTTAACTGATCACAGTAATAAAAGGAAGGGTTAACTAACCAAAACTGTATTGTAAAAGATTTCAGGCATCACAATAGTGAAGTTAATTACTCATGAAAGAGTTAACTCATCAAAATTGTACTGTGAAAGATTTGACAAATCACAACAGGAAAGCAACAGATTCAGGAAAGGGTTAACTGACAGATCTGAACTGTGAAAGATTTCACAATTCGGAATAGTGAAGTTAAGGACTCAGGAAAGAGTTAACTGACCAAAATTGTACTTTGAAGGAATTTACAAATCACAACACGGAAGCTACGGACTCATGAAAGGGTTAACTGACCAAAATTGTACTGTGAAAGAATTCACAAATCACAACAGGAAAGCTACAGATTTAGGAAAGAGTTAACTGACCAAAATTGTACTGTGAAACATTTCGGAAATCCCAACACGGAAGCTACGGACTCAGGAAAGGGTTAACTAAAACTTTTTGTTCAATTTTGTATGAACGGTCTGTGTTTATTGGGAATAAACATTAAAATAGAGAAAGCCTATTTTGTCTAAAGGTTCAATAAACTGTTCCCTTTAAAAAAAATAGATTTTTATGCCTATTATTTTACACTTTAAAAGGTTAATACTTGCATGCCTGGCTAAGCAATAAAAATCATTACCTTTAATAAATGCATCTTTTCGTTTGTCGTAACAGGGGTGGCGGCGTCGGTCTGGTCCTCGCGAGCGCAGGGTTCGGCATGTTAACAGCGCCTCTCATGGAGCTCCACAATCAGAAGGGTTTCTTCCTGCATCATGTGATCCTCACCTGCTGCACGCTGCTCTGCATCATTTGCATACCGTTGCTCCCGGAGACCGCCGGCCAACCACTGCCCGAGACTATAGCTGAAGGGGAGGGGCTACTGCGGCGGCCCATCCTCCCTGGAGAGCAGCACCACCTCCTGGCCAGGACCGAGGTCAGGGAATACTCACGCGTTCAGGACACGCCCCTTCACCAGGTCGTGAACCCCGGCAACGGCTCAGTGCCTAGCAACAGTACAGCCAATGGCGTGAGGACTTCATGACAGCATTTTCTAAGAACGGCCAATCGAAGAACAGTGGTTTCGATTGTAAGGAACGAGTTTCATTCATTTGTTTTTAAAACCGCGGACTGAGACAGATGTCCCGATAAAAGTGTCAAACGCCTCATTAACCAGCATCGGTGAAGATTATTACCATTGTAGAAACTGAAAATGTTATTTTAACTTGCATTCAATGAAAGGAGTTCTATTTTTCAACGACCACTAATTTAATGTCTCCGAACAACAACCTCATGGAGGAGTTTCACTGATCTGAATGTGTTTTTTGTATGTTTGCTAAATGTTTGGTATTTATTAAGGACAGAATGACGACAGTAAGAACCGACGGGCCTCGTTCACGACACGAGTGAAGCAAATTTAAGTAGTTGTAATGCTTTCCATTCGTAGGAATGGTGGTCAAGCGCGACAGAAATGAGTTTTGCTCATGTTTCATGAATGAAGCGCGTCGTGTTCGTGTGCACCTCACTATGTTCAGGTTTTTTTAGTCTGTCTGTTTTGCACTAAAACTAGAAAAGCAATCATCAGTCGGCCAGATGAATCTGAACTGAATGTGTATGAAACCACATCTAGACAGATGATGGCTGTTTAAAAAAAAAATACAACAGCACAACTTAATGGTCTGCTCTTAACAAGCAAACATTCACAAACTCAATAACCTTCATCTGGTGAAACCTGTCAGGAAAGTGTCACGGGTCATATCGCACATCAAAATCAATAAAGACAAGAAATAAATGGTGTATTTTTAAGAACATTAAGATTTTTCATTACATCAATGGCAATTAAATACATTTTCCTCCCAAATTCTCAATGTAATGTGAAAAATTTCAAGTATTCATATACTATTTTAGTATTGTACTGGCTTGATATGTTTGTTATTTGCCAAGTAAAAACATAAATGTATTAAAGTAATGAGAATTTAATGACAATCATTAAGAACAATAAAAATAGGAATAATGTGCAGATGCATATCCTTTTGCATTGTGCTAATGATATTTAAGAGGATAATGTCACATTGCTTAAATATTATAATGGTTGTAAAAACAGCCATTTTATTTATTTTACTTTTGATTCTGGAGTGAAATGAGACCCAGACACACTTTCATGACATTTACTCAAATCATAAATGTGAACTCTGGTTGATGTGGAGCATGACCACTAGAAGGGCTGCTGAGTGTTTTCATGTATAATATTATTATTATTATTATTAATGTGTAGAATAGCAGTGGAGTAACTTTAACATCACAAAACTCCTGTTTATCCTTAAAATACTGAATATGGAACCAAATTATGAAAAAAACAACAGTCTCCCGACCTTATAGCAGGACATTAGTGAAACATTTCAAGGTTTTAAACTGTGATTGCAGGTATTGTGTGTATACAGGCTTCTGGGATATATGTATTTATCTCTGAATGTGAGTTGTGGTATTTCACATCCTGATAGCAGGAGTAATAGTGAGTAATCAGAAACAAGCACAGGATCAATACTCACATATATGCATTTGGCTACTGTCCTGTATAAGCTTCAGCACTCCACGATACTGATTAAAGCACATTGGAAGAACGAGCACAAATGAGTGAATCTCACAAAAACAACAACATGCCCAGGCCTTTTTTCACTCCAAAAATCCAAAAGAAATGACAAAGTATATTTTTCTTAAAGAGAATGAAACCTATTTTTAGGACCAAAAATCTCTCATTACTTTAATGTGGGACAAAATATTATGTGGGATAAAATTGTCATGCACAATTGTAAGGTATATGTCACCAAAAAACTGCTTTATTATAAATAAAAAAATATTTTTGTTTTAAAAATAGACTAAAATAATAGATTTTTTTGGCTTGAAACATGACCTGGACACACATTAATGAGATTCACTCAAACATGGGGTGCATAAACAAATTTGTGCAAGAGACTGAAACATTTTCAATTAGCGTATTTTTCTGTATTTGACTCATTTTGACGATTAAGATTAGAATTTCATACATGTTAATAGTCCATTTTAAGACATTGCACTTGTAAATAAATACCATTTTTAATACAGTGTATTTTGTTGCTCGTATTTTATAAGGGTTCCCACACCTTCTGATCAATACATTTCTATAACCTTTTGTCTTTTGTGATCACTCACAAAGAGCAATTCATAAGCAATTAGAGAACAGAAAAATACCTTTTAAAAGAGGACTGGAAATGAAATGCTTTAATTTTTAAGTATTTTTATGTATTAATCGCTTTTTGTATTACCAATGTGTGAACTACGGAATAGGATTAGGGCCAAGCAATAATAAAAAAAAAAATAAAACCATCTCAAGATTAAAGTTGTTAAATTAAGAGAAAAAAGTCGAGATAAAATGTTGAGAATAAAGTCGTTAAATTACGAGAAAAAAACTCGTTAAATTACGAGAAAAAAAATCTAGAAAAAATGTTGAGAATAAAGTAATTAAATTATGAGAAAAAAGTCGTTAAATTACAAGAACAAATGCGTTAAATTTAGAGAAAAAAGTCGAGATAAAATGTTGAGAAGTCATTAAATTACGAGAAAAAAGTCGTTAAATTATGAGAATGACTTTTTTCTCATAATTTAACGAATTTGTTCTCGTAATTTAACGGCTTTTTTCTCGTAATTTAATGACTTTATTCTCAACATTTTATCTAAACTTTTTTCTTGAAATTTAACGACATTTTTCTCATAATTTAACGAATTTGTTCTCGTAATTTATTGACTTTATTCTCATAATTTAATGAGTTTATTCTCAACATTTTATCTTGACTTTCTCTAAATTTAACTACATTTTTCTCATAATTAAACGAATTTGTTCTCGTAATTTAACGACTACTTCTAAGCAAAGACTGAAAGAGAACTTCACTGTCTCTTTTATATTACGTGTGCGAGCACGAGCAATAATTTGCTGGCTGCAGTTCACTTAACGGCCACCGGTGTCACTAATAACAAGGGTTTCTGAATTCTACATACAGACGCTTTAAAATCTCCCTCATATTTCCAGGTTTTACACAACCTGAAATTATTACATTAAAATTACGAAAAGTTAGAAAATACCAGATCAGTTTTTACCAGGTTATTCTTTGCTATTACTCACATATATTTGGCTCATAACCAGAAAAGTACCACACAAAATAATATTGCATTGCAACAGCATGGTTTTTGCTTTAGATTTATTGAGCTATATACAAAAGAAGTGCCATGAAGTAAAACAGTGAATGTTTAAAACTTGTCAGGATGAAGCTCCATTTCCTTTTTGATTCTGTCCTCCACCAGTAGTGTAAGATTTGAGTCTGTCATGGGTAAATTGTAACTTACAAACACCTGTTTCTTTGTCTTCTTTGCTGAAAAGAAAGAGAAAAATAAATGCTATAAAACTAGTTGAACACCAGGTTTGCCAAATTCTTGCCACAAAGTTTTAAAATTAGACAGTAATGAGTTTGATTAACTATAATGAGTAAAAGTGTTCTTACTGAGTCTCTGTGCGAGAGAGCTTGGTGTCGTGTCTGACGTGTCGCCCAGCACCAGAGTAGACAGAGGCACTGAATCCTGGGAAAAAAGAGCAAATACATGACATGAGCTGCAGGAAACACGACTCTGATTTAAAATGTCTCATTTGGAAGACATTTTAAATCAAAAATACAAAAAAAAATTGCCAGTAACAAATTATATTTGTCACAGACAATAAAATTATTTTGCTAGTTATGTTAAATTAACTATGATAATTTATGCTTGTTATGAAAAATAGACTGAACATATTTATAAATGTCAACTGCAACCACCAAAATTGTTGTTATTATTATTAACTAAAATTATTAAAAATCTTTGTATATTTATTACTAAATTATTAAAAGCAAATTCAAAATATCAATAAATAGTACATAATGTACTGAAAAAAACACTGCATATATAGTGTGTGTATATAATTTTAATCAATTGTATACAATCATTTAACTAATATATATATATATATATATAATATATATATATATATATATATATACACACACAAACATTCATGTATATATTTAAGAAACATTTACAAAAATATATATTTATTTAATTTATAAAATAGAATAAAAATATTTTGTACATAAATGACATGCACTCACACATATACACTCCTGAACAAAATCTTAAGACCAGGGGAAACATTACAAGTATTCGCTTTTTGCGCTGCTGGATCGTAACTAGATTGTAAGTTCTGCTTCAAAATGCCAAGAGAAGAAAAAGGAACAAGAGACAAAAAATAGAGAGTAGGTAATTTATTGAAAACTGCATTTAAACTCAAACAGGCTGTTCATCAGCTGATCAAAAATTTAAGACCATAGCCCAAAAAAAACCCACAATACAACTAAAAGTCTCAAAAAAGGACTCAGTAGTGAGTAGCCCCACCATTCTTGTTGATCACTTCAAACACTCGTTTTGGCATGCTTGATGCAACTGTTTCCAGGAGGCTGGTGGGAACATTGCTCCATGTGGCGAAGATGGCTTCACGAAGGGCATCCATGGTCTGGAACTGACGTCCGTTTTTGTAAACTTCTCTTGCCATCCATCCCCAAACATTCTCAATGGGATTTAGATCAGGGGAACATGCAGGATGGTCCAAAAGAGCAATGTTATTCTCCTGAAAGAAGTCCTTCGTCAGGCGGGCGTTGTGAATTGCAGCGTTGTCCTGTTGAAAGACCCAGTCATTACCACACAGACGAGGGCCCTCAGTCAAGAGGGATGCCCGCTGCAACATGTCCACATAGCCAGCCGCCGTTTGACGCCCCTGCACAACCTGAAGTTCCATTTTCCCATTGAAGGAAAAAGCACCCCAGATCATTATGGAGCCTCCTCCACTGTGCCGCGTAGAAAACATCTCCAGTGGGATCTCCTTGTCATGCCAGTAACGTTGGAAGCCATCAGGACCATCCAGGTTAAATTTTTTCTCATCAGAGAATAAAACTTTCTTCCACCTTTCAATGTCCCATGTTTGGTGCTCCCTTGCAAATTCCAAACGGGCAAGTTTGTAGCGAGGGAGGAGACGTGGCCTTTGAAGACGTTTTTTGTTCTTTAAGCCCTTCAGTCGCAGATGCCGTCTTATGGTTATTGGGCTGCAGTCAGCATCAGTAAGGGCTTTAATTTGGGTTGAGGATCGGCCTGTGTCTTCACAGACAGCCCGTAGGATCCTCCGGCTCAGTGCAGGTGAAATTTTTTGGGGTCTACCACTTGACTTTTTTGTCCCATAACTTGCAGGATCTTTTAAGAAATGTAAAATGACTGTTTTACTGCGTCCAACCTCAGCAGCGATGGCTCGCTGCGAGAGCCCTTGTTTGTGCAGCTCAACAATCCTGCCACGTTCAAAGAAAGAAAGCCTTTTTGCCTTTGCCATCAGGAGATCATGACAGTGTGACTGTATGAAGGACAATGACATGAAAGCCAAATTTTTGCACAGATTTGAACTTTTTAAGGCTATGGTCTTAAACTTTTGATCAGCTGATGAACAGCCTGTTTGAGTTTAAATGCAGTTTTCAATAAATTGCCTACTCTATATTTTTTGTCTCTTGCTCCTTTTCTTCTCTTGGCATTTTGAAGCAGTACTTACAACCTGGTTATGATCCAGCAGCGCAAAATGCGAATACTTGTAATTTTTCTTCCGGTCTTAAGATTTTGTTCAGGTGTGTATTATGCTAACTCAAACTTTTATTTTGTATGCAATTAATCGTTTGATAGCCCTAATATATATATATATATATATATATATATATATATATATATATATATATATATATATGTGTGTGTGTGTGTGTGTGTGTGTGGTGTTGTTTTAGTACATTATTAATGTACTACTACTTTTTTATTGATATTTTGAATTTGCTTTTACTATATACGTGTATGTGTGTGTATATACACACATATACACACACACACACACACACACACACACACACACACACATTTTCATAACACTGTCGGTATCATAACACAAATCATGTCGAACATAATACTGGACTCACATATTTACTGCTGATAGAAACGGCCAGATTCGACAGAACCGGGCTGGACCCGATCCAGAGGAAGAATCCGCCGCTCAGCTTCATCACATGGAAATGAACCTGCTGCTCCAGGATCTTCTCCGAGAAATCATGGACCGTGATGGACTCCACCGGCGCCTGAGCGCTGCAGTCTCCGTTCGCCACAGTCTCCATCCCGATCAGCTTCACACCGCGATCAGATCATGCAGAAATCTCATAATGAAAGTAAAAACACACGTCTGACACACGCGTCCCGCTCTTCCTCAGTTCCGCTCACTGACAGCGACGCGAGGCTCTAGCGACACCAGCGGGTCTGGCGGAGGAGTGCAAAAACAAAACCGTCATGAATTTTATATTAAAGGGACAGATCACCAAAAAAAAATGAAAATTCTGATAAAACGAATTGAAGGATTAGTTCACTTTCAAATTAAAATTTCCTGATAATTTACTCACCCCCATGTCATCCAAGATGTTCATGTCTTTCTTCAGTCGAAAATAAATGAAGGTTCCAGGATTATTCTCCATATAGTGGACTTCAATGGACTCCAAACGGTTGAAGGTCAAAATTACAGTTTCAGTGCAGCTTCAAAGAGCTTTAAACGATACGAGATGAGGAATAAGAGTCTTATCTAGAGAAACCATCACTCATTTTCTAAAAAAAAATTAAAATTTTATACGTTTTAACCATTAATGCTCATCTTCAACTAGCTCTCTTCTTCTTCTTCTCTATTTGAATTCCAGCAGTGTAGACACTGCTAAGTGTATTATTGCCCTCCACAGGTCAAAGTTTGAACTAAATTGTCATATTCAATATGCTAGTGCAAGTATATAACAATTAGTTCAAACTTTGACCTGTGGAGGGCAGTAATACACTTAGCAGTGTCTACACTGCTGGAATTCTAATAGAGAAGAAGAAGAAGAGAGCTAGTTGAAGATGAGCATTAATGGTTAAAATGTATAAAATTTTAAATTTTGGTTTCTCTAGATAAGACTCTTATTCCTCGTCTGATATCGTTTAAAGCTCTTTGAAGCTGCACTGAAACTGTAATTTTAACCTTCAACCGTTTGGGGTCCATTGAAGTCCACTATATGGAGAAAAATCCTGGAATGTTTTCATCAAAAACCTTCATTTCTCTTCAACTGAAGAAAGAAAGACATGAACATCTTGGATGACATGGAGGTGAGTAAATTATCAGGAAATTTTAATTTGAAAGTGAACTAATCCTTTAATAATATATTTGAAAAATTAAGGATATGGGTTTATATAAGATTACAACAAAATGGGAAACTGAGTTTGATAATATAATAACAGAAGGAGACTGGAAACAAAGTTTAAAAGAAAATGTAAGAACTACGCATTCTCCATATTGGTAAGAATATGCTTGGAAAATTATTATACTATATTTTATAACACCAGAAATATCTTCTAAATATAATCATATATCTTCAGGATGTTGGAGAAGTTGTGGTGAACTTAAAGCTCATTACACTCATATATTTTATACTTGTAAAACAATAAAAAAAATTCAAGTATAACACAAGAGTAATTTTTCAAAAGATTTGGGCACCTTTAAAATTAAAGTATATATCATATAAAATAAAGGAATGCATATTTTAATTACCTTCTTGCATATTTCTGCCTTCTTTTTAACTTACTTATTATCATTAAAATGATTACTATTATTTTTTTTATTTACTTATTTATTATTACTATTAATTGATGTTTAAATAATAGCATTTGAATGACTTCTTAGGAAATAGAAGTCATAAGATTTTAATGTACATATTTTCTGTGTGTATATTTCTTTTTTTTTGTAAAAGTGTTTAATTATGTATCGGCTATGCCTTTAATTATTATTTATTTATTTATTTTGTGTTGGTGATGGGGATTATCACAAAAGAAAAAGTGAAAGGAAGAGAAAATAGAATGAAAAATGAGGAATAACTATTGGTAAAAAAAAATGTCTTTAAAGGTATAATTAATATAATTGTATTAAATATGCTTGAATTGGAAGATATAATAAATTATAAAAAATAAATGAAAATCATTTACTCGCCCTCAAGTTGTTCCAAATCTGTACGACTTTCTTTGTTCTGCTGAACACAAAAGAAGATATTTTGAAGAATGTCAATAACAGTTGATGGGCCGCATTGACTTCCATAGTATTTTTTCAAGAAAACAATGTTTATTTCTATTAAAACAACAGCAAAAAAGATCTTGTATCGTCACACAGAGATTGCGCAAGTTCAGCAATCACAATATAGTCGAGATTCATGTTTGGATTTATTACAGTTCATCGCCGAGAAGGTTCGAAACGCAGATTTAGTCGCACTTTTTGGCAAAGGTTTTATTTTTGCAGCTACATTTTAGTCTCGTCAATGATATTGCATGTTGATATCGTCACAGTTATCGTTTAATGACCTTATTGTTGTCTCGTCTTAGTCATGGGAAAAAAGCTTTTTTTGTCATTGTTTTCAATTGTTTTCATAGTTCACACTTCCTTCGTTTTCCTCAGTATCTGGACACCAAACCTCTGGAGGTCGTGATCTTCTCATCGAGTCAGAAATTCCTCCACCAGTGTGTTAAACTCAGTGGAAAATCGCAGGTGCACATTATGCTTCCCCTCCGGGATCAAGTGCAGCCTGAAAACAGAAGCCGTCCATCAGCACAGAGGAAATCACTGAGATGAGCAGGATTTGTGCTGAAATCACCTCGAGCCCTTGATGTTCTGCTGAAGGTATTCTGGGTGACATGAGGGCACCATGGGATCTTTGGCCCCGTGGATGATCAGCGTGGGACAGGAAATCAGCTTCAGCACTTCCATACAGATGTTCCCTAATGAGAAAGACACATTTTAGCTCATTATGCATCTGGAAAGGATGATTCAATTACTGTATTATCATAATAAGAATGAGAATAACGTCAGAATGCAAAGAGAAAAAGCATGAATTTGATTAAGTGCATAACAGTGCTTTAGATATTATTTTAGATCAAAACCACTTTAATGCATTAAAAAAATTATAATAAAATGCATTTATCTATTTATTTATTTTTAAAGCAATAAAGAACAAACAAAAAAGGCTTGATTAACATGAATTTGAATCACAATGATGTTTAATTTAGTGGATAAAATATTAAAATATTTTAGATCAAAACTGCTTTATTGCATCCAAAACAATTAATATATAAATAAATAATAAAATTTATTTATTTATTTTCAAAACAATAAGGAAAAAACAAAAAAAGGATTGATTAACATTATTTTTTAATTTGTTTATTTTTATTTTAAAGCAATAAAGAAATAAAAAAGTACACACACATTTATATTATATATTTACATTTAACTTTTATGTTAGATGCAATTAATCAATTTGACAGCACATGATTGACATGAATGTTAATCACAATGATGTTAAATTTAGTGGATAAAATATTGAAATATTTTAGATCAAAACTGCTTTATTGCATCCAAAACAAATAATATATAAATAAATAATAACATTTATTTATTGATTGATTTATTTTCAAAACAATAAGGAAAAAACAAAAAGGTTTGATTAACATGAATTTTAATCACAATGATGTTAAATTTAGTGGATAAAATATTGAAATATTTTAGATCAAAACTGCTTTATTGCATCCAAAACAAATAATATATAAATAAATAATAAAATGTAAAACAAAAAGGATTGGTTAACATTATTTTTTAATTTGTTTATTTTTATTTTAAAGCAATAAAGAAATAAAAAAGTACACACACACATATATATTATATATTTACATTTAACTTTTATGTTAGATGCAATTAATCAATTTGACAGCACATGATTGACATGAATGTTAATCACAATGATGTTAAATTTAGTGGATAAAATATTGAAATATTTTAGATCAAATGCTTTATTGCTTCAAAAAAGAATAATATATAAACAAATAATAAATTGTAATTGATTGTTTGTTTTTAAAGCAATAAATAAATAAAAAGGCCACAGTGAACCACAGTGACATTTAATTTAATTGAAATCTTTTCGAATATTATTTTAAATCAAAACTACTGCTTCGAAAGAAGAATATATAAATAAATAATAATACGATTTTTTTAACTTTATACTTTTTAAAGCAATAAAGCGGTTTAATTCTAAAATAATATTTATATAATATTTATAAAAAATAATATTCCTCTTTTGTAAATTGCTTAAATGTCTGTTAAAAGAATAAATGCAAATAAATGTAAAAGAATTTCAGCCTTTTAATAGCTCTTCATTATAATCTTTATTCACATAAAAAATTAAAATTTAATTCAGAAATTGAAAGCATGTTCATCTCAGAAGAGATATCACTATGAATTGCATTCATTTTTAACAAATTAACAAGTCTCATACTGTAATTTGACTCATCAAAGTTGCATGGTGCAATCTGATGCTTTGACATTTTATCACTGGAAAATACAAATAATGTCACAATGCAACGAAATAAAAGGCCGGATTGAAATATCAGACTAATCAGGCCACTACAAAACACTAAAACTGGGCGATAAAATGAAACTAGTCCTCACCCTGCGGGTTGCGTGTAAACTGGCTGATCCCGTCTACCCATCTCTCCCAGGTCTGACGGAAGTACTGAGCGCCGTACATCTCCTCCATCGGCTGTCGCATCCGCTCACTCCACAACGACACGTCACGGATCGCTGAAACACAGTTCAGTGCGATGAAGACACAATAAAATACCTGCCTTTCCTCTGATAAACTCTTGTCCTGTCCTACCCTGATAGATCTGAACATCTTCTTCAGACACGTAAGCGTTGGAGCCCCAAACCACCATCTTGTCAATGAGTTTGGGGTTTAACGCAGCCGCGATCAGAGCAGTGATGCCGCCGTCACTCCAGCCTAACAGAGAGAAACGTCTGAAACCCAGAGCCTGAAGGACAGTGAGGAATTACACTCTATTAGAGGTCTGTTTACAATGGTTTATGAATGTGGTAGTCAGTTTAGTATCATAGTGGCTTGTGGTTCACACGAGGATGTCAGAAATGATCAAATTAATGAATATTAAAGAACTCTTGTTTATTGTCTCATACTATATTGTGTATTATTGTTATTGTATACTGTTTGTTATTGTAATTGTTAATGTCCCTTATGTGGGTCTAATCTTTTTTATTTATAGTCTTTATGATTTATTGTCTTTCTTCAGAGAAATGGACAAAATAAGAATTTCATTGTACAGATGACAATAAAGATATTGACTATTTTCATACTTTCATACGTCACATTTTGAGTGTCACATAATTGACTCTGGAATCAAGGTAGATTTCTTTCTGATTTCTGGTTTAAAAATGTTATCGCTGCAGAACAATGTCAACATGCCACTGATTGATATTTAACTCTTTTGTGTCATACTTGCATTAAGTCCAGCGCATCCTTCGCATCTCTGTGGAAGAAATCAGCAGGAAAATCTCTGTCTGGAGGACGTGAGCGTCCGTAACCCCGCGGGTCCCACGCCACCAGCGTAAACCGCCTCTTATCCAGCTTCTCAAGCTGTGGGCCAAAATCAGTCTGAGCACTTCCTGTCACCACAGGAAGAGACAAAATAGACAAGAAAATAATGTGATATGCCTTAATGTATTATTGCTAAACAACAATACACTACCAGAACGTTTCTGTATTTGGTTGCGTTGTGAGTATTTGCGGTGTGTTTCTGTATTTGGTTGCGTTGTGAGCATTTGCAGCACTTTTCTGTATTTGGTTGCGTTGTGAGTATTTGTGGTGCGTTTCTGTATTTGGTTGCGTTGTGAGCATTTGCGGCGCGTTTCTGTATTTGGTTGCGTTGTGAGTATTTGTGGTGCGTTTCTGTATTTGGTTGCGTTGTGAGTATTTGCGGCGCGTTTCTGTATTTGGTTGCGTTGCGAGTATTTGTGGTGCGTTTCTGTATTTGGTTGCGTTGTGAGTATTTGCGGCGCGTTTCTGTATTTGGTTGCGTTGTGAGCATTTGCGTCGCGTTTCTGTATTTGGTTGCGTTGTGAGTATTTGTGGTGCGTTTCTGTATTTGGTTGCGTTGTGAGTATTTGTGGTGCGTTTCTGTATTTGGTTGCGTTGTGAGTATTTGTGGTGCGTTTCTGTATTTGGTTGCGTTGTGAGTATTTGCGGCGCGTTTCTGTATTTGGTTGCGTTGTGAGCATTTGCGGCGCGTTTCTGTATTTGGTTGCGTTGTGAGCATTTGCAGCACTTTTCTGTATTTGGTTGTGTTGTGAGTATTTGCAGCACTTTTCTGTATTTGGTTGTGTTGTGAGTATTTGCGGTGTGTTTCTGTATTTGGTTGCGTTGTGAGTATTTGTGGTGCGTTTCTGTATTTGGTTGCGTTGTGAGTATTTGTGGCGCGTTTCTGTATTTGGTTGCGTTGTGAGTATTTGTGGTGCGTTTCTGTATTTGGTTGCGTTGTGAGTATTTGTGGTGCGTTTCTGTATTTGGTTGCGTTGTGAGTATTTGTGGCGCGTTTCTGTATTTGGTTGCGTTGTGAGTATTTGCAGCACTTTTCTGTATTTGGTTGTGTTGTGAGTATTTGCGGCGCGTTTCTGTATTTGGTTGCGTTGTGAGTATTTGCAGCACTTTTCTGTATTTGGTTGTGTTGTGAGTATTTGTGGCGCGTTTCTGTATTTGGTTGCGTTGTGAGTATTTGCAGCACTTTTCTGTATTTGGTTGTGTTGTGAGTATTTGCGGCGCGTTTCTGTATTTGGTTGTGTTGTGAGTATTTGCGGTGTGTTTCTGTATTTGGTTGCGTTGTGAGCATTTGCGGTGTGTTTCTGTATTTGGTTGCGTTGTGAGTATTTGCGGTGTTTTTCTGTATTTGGTTGCGTTGTGAGTATTTGCGGTGTTTTTCTGTATTTGGTTGCGTTGTGAGTATTTGCGGTGTGTTTCTGTATTTGGTTGCGTTGTGAGTATTTGCGGTGTGTTTCTGTATTTGGTTGCGTTGTGAGCGTTTGCAGCGTGTTTCTGTATTTGGTTGCGTTGTGAGTATTTGTGGTGCGTTTCTGTATTTGGTTGCGTTGTGAGCATTTGCGGCGCGTTTCTGTATTTGGTTGCGTTGTGAGTATTTGCGGTGTGTTTCTGTATTTGGTTGCGTTGTGAGCATTTGCGGTGTGTTTCTGTATTTGGTTGCGTTGTGAGTATTTGCGGTGTTTTTCTGTATTTGGTTGCGTTGTGAGTATTTGCGGTGTTTTTCTGTATTTGGTTGCGTTGTGAGTATTTGCGGTGTGTTTCTGTATTTGGTTGCGTTGTGAGTATTTGCGGTGTGTTTCTGTATTTGGTTGCGTTGTGAGCGTTTGCAGCGTGTTTCTGTATTTGGTTGCGTTGTGAGTATTTGTGGTGCGTTTCTGTATTTGGTTGCGTTGTGAGCATTTGCGGCGCGTTTCTGTATTTGGTTGCGTTGTGAGTATTTGCGGTGTGTTTCTGTATTTGGTTGCGTTGTGAGCGTTTGCAGCGTGTTTCTGTATTTGGTTGCGTTGTGAGTATTTGTGGTGCGTTTCTGTATTTGGTTGCGTTGTGAGTATTTGTGGTGCGTTTCTGTATTTGGTTGCGTTGTGAGTATTTGTGATGCGCTTCTGTATTTGGTTTTGTTGTGAGTATTTGTGGTGCGTTTCTGTATTTGGTTGTGTTGTGAGTATTTGTGGTGCGTTTCTGTATTTGGTTTTGTTGTGAGTATTTGTGGTGCGTTTCTGTATTTGGTTGTGTTGTGAGTATTTGTGGTGCGTTTCTGTATTTGGTTGCGTTGTGAGTATTTGTGGTGCGTTTCTGTATTTGGTTGCGTTGTGAGCATTTGCGGCGCGTTTCTGTATTTGGTTGCGTTGTGAGTATTTGCGGTGTGTTTCTGTATTTGGTTGCGTTGTGAGCGTTTGCAGCGTGTTTCTGTATTTGGTTGCGTTGTGAGTATTTGTGGTGCGTTTCTGTATTTGGTTGCGTTGTGAGTATTTGTGGTGCGTTTCTGTATTTGGTTGCGTTGTGAGTATTTGTGATGCGCTTCTGTATTTGGTTTTGTTGTGAGTATTTGTGGTGCGTTTCTGTATTTGGTTGTGTTGTGAGTATTTGTGGTGCGTTTCTGTATTTGGTTTTGTTGTGAGTATTTGTGGTGCGTTTCTGTATTTGGTTGTGTTGTGAGTATTTGTGGTGCGTTTCTGTATTTGGTTGTGTTGTGAGTATTTGTGGTGCGTTTCTGTATTTGGTTGCGTTGTGAGTATTTGCGGCGCGTTTCTGTATTTGGTTGCGTTGTGAGTATTTGCGGCGCGTTTCTGTATTTGGTTGCGTTGTGAGTATTTGTGGTGCGTTTCTGTATTTGGTTGCGTTGTGAGTATTTGCGGTGCGTTTCTGTATTTGGTTGCGTTGTGAGCATTTGCGGCGCGTTTCTGTATTTGGTTGCGTTGTGAGCATTTGCAGCACTTTTCTGTATTTGGTTGTGTTGTGAGTATTTGCGGTGTGTTTCTGTATTTGGTTGCGTTGTGAGTATTTGCGGTGCGTTTCTGTATTTGGTTGCGTTGTGAGTATTTGCGGTGCGTTTCTGTATTTGGTTGCGTTGTGAGCATTTGCGGCGCGTTTCTGTATTTGGTTGCGTTGTGAGCATTTGCAGCACTTTTCTGTATTTGGTTGTGTTGTGAGTATTTGCGGTGTGTTTCTGTATTTGGTTGCGTTGTGAGTATTTGTGGTGCGTTTCTGTATTTGGTTGCGTTGTGAGCATTTGCAGCACTTTTCTGTATTTGGTTGCGTTGTGAGCATTTGCAGCACTTTTCTGTATTTGGTTGTGTTGTGAGTATTTGCGGTGTGTTTCTGTATTTGGTTGCGTTGTGAGTATTTGTGGTGCGTTTCTGTATTTGGTTGCGTTGTGAGTATTTGCGGCGCGTTTCTGTATTTGGTTGCGTTGTGAGCATTTGCAGCACTTTTCTGTATTTGGTTGCGTTGTGAGTATTTGTGGTGCGTTTCTGTATTTGGTTGCGTTGTGAGTATTTGCGGCACGTTTCTGTATTTGGTTGCGTTGTGAGCATTTGCAGCACTTTTCTGTATTTGGTTGCGTTGTGAGTATTTGTGGTGCGTTTCTGTATTTGGTTGCGTTGTGAGTATTTGCGGCGCGTTTCTGTATTTGGTTGCGTTGTGAGCATTTGCGGCGCGTTTCTGTATTTGGTTGCGTTGTGAGTATTTGTGGTGCGTTTCTGTATTTGGTTGCGTTGTGAGTATTTGTGGTGCGTTTCTGTATTTGGTTGTGTTGTGAGTATTTGCGGCGCGTTTCTGTATTTGGTTGCGTTGTGAGCATTTGCGGCGCGTTTCTGTATTTGGTTGCGTTGTGAGTATTTGCGGCGCGTTTCTGTATTAGGTTGTGTTGTGAGTATTTGTGGTGCGTTTCTGTATTTGGTTGCGTTGTGAGCATTTGCAGCACTTTTCTGTATTTGGTTGCGTTGTGAGTATTTGCGGCGTGTTTCTGTATTTGGTTGCGTTGTGAGCGTTTGTGGTGCGTTTCTGTATTTGGTTGCGTTGTGAGTATTTGTGGTGCGTTTCTGTATTTGGTTGCGTTGTGAGTATTTGTGGTGCGTTTCTGTATTTGGTTGCGTTGTGAGTATTTGTGGTGCGTTTCTGTATTTGGTTGCGTTGTGAGTATTTGTGGTGCGTTTCTGTATTTGGTTGCGTTGTGAGTATTTGTGGTGCGTTTCTGTATTTGGTTGCGTTGTGAGTATTTGCGGCGCGTTTCTGTATTTGGTTGCGTTGTGAGTATTTGTGGTGCGTTTCTGTATTTGGTTGCGTTGTGAGTATTTGTGGTGCGTTTCTGTATTTGGTTGCGTTGTGAGTATTTGTGGTGCGTTTCTGTATTTGGTTGCGTTGTGAGTATTTGCGGTGCGTTTCTGTATTTGGTTGCGTTGTGAGTATTTGCGGCGCGTTTCTGTATTTGGTTGCGTTGTGAGTATTTGTGGTGCGTTTCTGTATTTGGTTGCGTTGTGAGTATTTGCGGTGTGTTTCTGTATTTGGTTTTGTTGTGAGTATTTGCGGCGCGTTTCTGTATTTGGTTGCGTTGTGAGTATTTGTGGTGCGTTTCTGTATTTGGTTGCGTTGTGAGTATTTGCGGCGCGTTTCTGTATTTGGTTGCGTTGTGAGTATTTGCGGCGCGTTTCTGTATTTGGTTGCGTTGTGAGTATTTGTGGTGCGTTTCTGTATTTGGTTGCGTTGTGAGTATTTGCGGCGCGTTTCTGTATTTGGTTGCGTTGTGAGTATTTGTG
Organism: Chanodichthys erythropterus; assembly: GCF_024489055.1. NCBI lineage: Eukaryota > Metazoa > Chordata > Actinopteri > Cypriniformes > Xenocyprididae > Chanodichthys > Chanodichthys erythropterus. Next base: position 21,983,448 of record NC_090224.1, read on the forward strand.
GTGCGTTTCTGTATTTGGTTGCGTTGTGAGTATTTGTGGCGCGTTTCTGTATTTGGTTGCGTTGTGAGTATTTGCGGCGTGTTTCTGTATTTGGTTGCGTTGTGAGCATTTGCGGCGCATTTCTGTATTTGGTTGCGTTGTGAGTATTTGCGGCGTGTTTCTGTATTTGGTTGCGTTGTGAGCATTTGCAGCACTTTTCTGTATTTGGTTGCGTTGTGAGTATTTGCGGTGTGTTTCTGTATTTGGTTGCGTTGTGAGTATTTGTGGTGTGTTTCTGTATTTGGTTGCGTTGTGAGTATTTGCGGCGCGTTTCTGTATTTGGTTGCGTTGTGAGCATTTGCAGCACTTTTCTGTATTTGGTTGCGTTGTGAGTATTTGCAGCACTTTTCTGTATTTGGTTGCGTTGTGAGTATTTGCTGTGTTTTTCTGTATTTGGTTGCGTTGTGAGTATTTGCGGCGTGTTTCTGTATTTGGTTGCGTTGTGAGTATTTGCAGCACTTTTCTGTATTTGGTTGCGTTGTGAGTATTTACGGTGTTTTTCTGTATTTGGTTGCGTTGTGAGTATTTGCGGCGTGTTTCTGTATTTGGTTGCGTTGTGAGCATTTGCAGCACTTTTCTGTATTTGGTTGCGTTGTGAGTATTTGCGGTGTTTTTCTGTATTTGGTTGCGTTGTGAGTATTTGCAGCGCGTTTCTGTATTTGGTTGCGTTGTGAGTATTTGCGGTGTTTTTCTGTATTTGGTTGCGTTGTGAGTATTTGCGGTGTTTTTCTGTATTTGGTTGCGTTGTGAGTATTTGCGGCGTGTTTCTGTATTTGGTTGTGAGTATTTGCGGTGTGTTTCTGTATTTGGTTGTGTTGTGAGTATTTGCGGTGTGTTTCTGTATTTGGTTGTGTTGTGAGTATTTGCGGTGTGTTTCTGTATTTGGTTGTGTTGTGAGTATTTGTGGTGCGTTTCTGTATTTGGTTGCGTTGTGAGTATTTGTGGCGCGTTTCTGTATTTGGTTGCGTTGTGAGTATTTGTGGCGCGTTTCTGTATTTGGTTGCGTTGTGAGTATTTGTGGCGCGTTTCTGTATTTGGTTGCGTTGTGAGTATTTGCGGTGTGTTTCTGTATTTGGTTGTGTTGTGAGTATTTGTGGTGCGTTTCTGTATTTGGTTGCGTTGTGAGTATTTGTGGCGCGTTTCTGTATTTGGTTGCGTTGTGAGTATTTGTGGCGCGTTTCTGTATTTGGTTGCGTTGTGAGTATTTGTGGCGCGTTTCTGTATTTGGTTGTGTTGTTAGCATTTGCAGCGTGTGCGTTGTGAAATTGATGTTTTCTTGCTGGTGTATGCTGGTGTTTTTTTCTATTTGCATGTGTTTTCTTCAGTTGCAGTGCATTGAGCTTTCCCGGTCACCGTATATAATAGTATATCATACTTAAATAACACTGAAACACACTCATTCTTTACTATAATTAAAGGAACATGTACTGTGAATATTTGATTATCTTCTCCAGCTTATCCACTTTACTTGTTTAGTTTTCTGGAGGTTTTCAAAGCTCATTTCAGCAGAGCAGAATACGTTTAGGATCATGAGAAACAAATGCAGTCACGTGTGACAGACTTTGACGAGTTGTGTGTGTGTGTATGTATTGCAATGCAGACCTAAAGCTCCAGGCAGCAGCAGCACAGCGTGTTTTCCGTCTCCAGCGCGCTGGTAGTGCAGATCCACTCCATTCACGGACATCTTACCGGAGACAGACATACTGTACAAGTCATGAGAAGACATTCAGAGTATCGTGAAGAACTCAGTGCAAACCGAGCAACCACTTTATTTACTACCATATAATTCTACGCACGAAACTAAACAGAATGCATGATTTCATCTTCTGCAATCTAGTCTATAACTCGAGAACTGACGTTTTACCATCGTCTCTGTATTACAGCTCTTCTGAAGACGCTGAATAGTAAGAGTCCAGTGTGACTGTAAACGAGTGTCGCCATTATTAGACATAAACACCTGAAACTGAAGTTAAAACACCGAGACTACGAATGTGATCGTCGGGATTAACAATCAATCTTTGATTTCATGTTCAGCAGATTCTACACACATGGAAAACGAACAGGGATTCCGGGCATTTTTCCTGATTATATAAAAACGGCAAAAAAGAAAGAAAAAAATAATTTTATATCTTTAGATGAGGAAGTAGGCTAATCTAATTTCTGCCGCACCTGAAATGAACAAAACCAGATTATTATTATAAAATTTTGGAATCACTTGAGCAAGAGAATAAACAGCATACAATGATGACGTTGAGGGCTAAAATTCTGTATTTTCTTTATTGTTAATTATATAATCATTATATAATTATGATTATTATTAATAATTACTATTATAGCCTGCCATAATTGCTTAACAACAACAAATATATAATATAAAAATCACAATATATTATTTTAGTGTTTTATTGTTATTACAACACTATAAATGATTTACTTTCTTAACCTTACAGCATAAATGAGTGCACCCCCTCTGAAACATCTGAAAGTCAGCAATTACTTAGAAGACATGTTAGGGTTATTTAGAGACATAATGTTCCAGCAAGTCTACTTAATCAATTACCAAAGAAGTATGTCAAAATTATTCAGGAAAATAAGGTGATAAAATGTTGTGTAGCAAAAATGAGTACACCCTCCTAAAAGTTACTAAATAAAATGAAATGAAAATTAAAGTTAAAGGCAATGTTTGATCAACAAGTAAGTATGTATTACAGAGAAGTAATTTCTTGACAGTTAAAAGTGTTATATAGCCCACTGAATCATTCTCAGACTTAATGCTGACAACAATGGGAGAGAACTGTCAGGAGATGTATTTCTTAGCACAAGAAATACCTTAGCACAAAAAATCCAATTCTGGCTGCATCTATAATTCAGATTTTTAATCCCCGTATCCGCTTACATATATTTATATATAATATATTTTTAATCTCTATAATAAAAATGTATAATTCAGATTTTGATCTCCATATACATTTACATATATTATATATATCTTCCAAGGGGTTTTTTCCCTCCTAAGACTTTTTTCCCAGTGTTAGCACGCTGGGTTTTTCTCCTAGGGGTTTTTTTCCACCCCTGGAAGTCAGCCGACATTGGCTTAATGTAGCACCATCTTGTATATGTTACATATTACCACGCTTGTTTGTACAGTTTATTTTTAACCAATTCCCTTTTTTCTGTGCTTCTAATATGTAAAGCTGCTTTGAAACAATTACCAATTGTAAAAGCGCTATATAAATAAACTTGACTTGACTTGACAAGAGGATTACCAAATCATTGTTTTAAGTGTGAAAATATAGCACAATTACCACAGAAATTAAAAAACAATGGACTTGTAACAAGGCCCCTGAAATAATCAGGCCTTCATGTTAAGCTTTCATTTAGGGATGAGGGATTTTTTGCTAGACAAAGAGCAGGATAAATACCAAGCGAGTGTTTAAGAGTCAGCAAAATCTATGAAAAGAGTGATTGTTTATCTCACAGAGTAAGATGCAGCCTGCAGAAATGACATGCATTTTAAGCTTTCATTTAGGGATGAGGGATTTTTTGCTAGACAAAGAGCAGGATAAATACTGTACCAAGCGAGTGTCTAAGAGTCAGCAAAAGCCATGAAAAGAGTGACTGTTTATCTCACAGAGTAAGATGAAGCCTGCAGAAATGACATGCATGGTTGTTGTTCTCACTGGAACTACCTACTGTAGCCAAAGCACAATAAAATATCAGTTAGCCATTTCCAAAGCCCATATTTACAAAATATAGATTCTGGGAATCATTACTCTGGTCTCATGAGACCAAATCAATCATTTTTGGATCTAACAGCATCCAAAATGTTATGGTGTTGCTAGAGGAGGAGTGCAGTGAGAAGTGCCTGGTTCCCACAGTAAAGTTCAGTGGTAGTAAAGCTCTTATATAGGGATGTGTGAGTGCTGAAGGTGTGAGGGAGTTGTGCTGTATCAATGCTGTCATGAATTCATACACCACTGTGTAATTTAATACACAAACATGAAACAGAAGATGTTACCCTTTCCTCATTCCCTGCATTGTTGGGCATTATTTCAACATGGATATGCCAAGGAGAAAGCATGTAATGCATTCAATCTTAACACTCTTGAGCACCTGTGAGGGATTCTGTAGAGACGAGTTGAGCAACACTCCCCATTAAAGATCAGGGCATTTAAGGAGCTCATCATCCAGGAGTTAAACAGGACAGATGTGACAATTTGTCATGAACTTCAAAGCAGTAGCAGGGCATACTAAGTGCTGGAATATTTTACAATTAAATCTCATTTCTGCAATCCTTTTGGCTAATTTAATTATTTTATGACATATATTTCTCAGTTTTTATTATGTTTAATGCAGTTTTGCAATCGTTCCATTAATTGTATTAGTGATCATAAAGAAAATACATCTTTTGTATTTGTTCAGAGGGGGGCACTCATTTCTGCTAATGTTTAATATTAGTTGATCAGTATTTGGAGACTTCAATGTGAATATCTTTGATGCACGCATGTGAAAGCAGAATTAAAGCTCTGGAAAAGTCGATAAGAGTGTTTCACTTCCCAGTGGCTCAAGCCCGCAGCGTCACGCTGGTCTGCACTGGGGTTTCACTAACAATCATCTGCTCAGCACACAGTTGGCCTGACACACGCGTGCTGCTCTGCCCACAGGTGCTGGGATGAGTGGGGGCGTCCCTCCTCGAGACTCTGGCCCCTCAGCGTCCCCCGAGATTGATCATTCAAGGACAGGACAGAGGAATGTTTACATCTGTGCGTATGAGTGCATGTACATCAGCGAGTGCATGGGGAATTGAAGGGGATTTTTCTGACATTCTCACAATCTCCAATGTGTACAACCGTCAGCAATGCACGAGTGTGGTAAGAGCACGACAACATCAGCCGAGCGCAATAAGAGCTTCACATCACATATATCTGCATTCAGTTCCAATTTAATCCAATATTTTTATGTTTTTATATCAGCATATGCAAATATGAAACACATCTCGTTCTATTTCCTCTCATATCCCAGATTTTCATATGAGGTTCTGTTTAGGTAACTTATAGTTTAATAACTCGTCATTTGTGGGGAAAGTGGTTAATAGATTCAGATTGTACTGCAATCTGTATAAAACATATTAAAGTGTAATGCCTGTGTGTTGTGCATTCTGATGTCTTTGCAGAGTTATTTGATTATAGTTATTTCAGTAACATTTTTTTTACCAATAACCACCTGATGTTGAGTTTAAACACCATTGCACATCCAATGCATTCATTATATGAAGTCTGATACTCCTGTGATTTGCTTTTATTGTGTTTAATCTGGCCTAATTCAAGGCCAAACCCTAAACTCAGCCCTGAGAACATCTGTCCAGGGTTCACAGGCCTTGGCTTCCTCTAACACACCATATTTGATTAGGACATTTACTGTTTCTTGCTTTTGGGACAAGGTGTTGAACTCTTTTAGCAACACTGGTTTTCCGGTTTTTCTTTCAGTTCAAATGAGAAAAGCCTGTGTGTGTTATTTTGGCATGTGTGAAAGAATATGGCAGCAGATGTTGCTGGATTTGAGGACAGAGGGGGGCAAAGGGCCCTGTTGCCGGGCAAAAATAATCGCATTTAGCAACACGACCTGTTGACATGACAAATGCTTGGTTTGCAGCGGCAGGTCACCTGGTTGAAGGGATAGTTCATGAAAAAAAAAAAAAAAAAATGAAAATTCTGTCATTATTTACTCACAAAAGAAGATATTTTGAAGAATATGGGTAACCAAACTAGCTACTAATTTTTTTCCATATATGAAAGTCAATGGGGCAAATACGCTGTTTGTTTACCCATATTCTTTAAAATATCTTTCATGTTCAGCAGAAGAAAGGGTTTGAGGGTGAGTAAATGATGACAGACTTTTCATTTTTGGGTGAACTGTCCCTTTAAGTGCACATGCACTGCTGTTTGTGCACTTTTTCAACCAGAAATCCCTGCAAAGGCTTGTTTGACCCACATAATTACACCAATAACGATACATATATGGTTTTAAAAATAGCACTGTCCACACAACAGATCACTTATTGAACGCTTTTTTTTTCCATCTGATGAAAGATAAAAACTTTGCCAGCCAATCAGAATCCATCCTGCTTCATAAGCGCGTGCATTTAAAGCGACAGACGACAAAACTGCAGCGCGCAAATCTAATAAATCACATTTCATGACTGTCCAAGTCAATCAAATCAAAATAACATAAAGCATCGTAACCAGTAGACTAGTCGTCATCTGAGAAAACATTCAGGTCTTTAGACTTTCTGAAAACAAACGCTGTGAAACTCATGATCAAGAGAAGCTGAAGAAAGTGGAGAGTGTTTCACTGATCCCACAAGTGAAATTGAACTTTCCCTGTTTTCAGATGAGGAAAGGAAAGTGCGACAAATCTCACAAGACAATGAATCTCTATCTTATGTTTTGTAACTTTCTAACAGGAGTTTTTCACAGATGTGTGTGTGTGTGCGTGTGTGTGTGTGTGTGTGAGAAAGTCAGAATGAAAGACGCAGAAAAGGCAGAAAGGAAGGGTTTTTACTTTGCTTTTTAAAGGTTTTGAAGGAGCAAAATAAGCTATAAAAGCAGATAATGCGGGCAGAGAGTCAAAACTGATTCAAAATAAAGAGAATCAGAACAACTGTTTATCATTTATAATAAATGTGTCATCCATGTGTTTTAGGGGGGAAAAGCATGAATGTTAAAAGGGTTTAAAAAGCATCATTCTGTTTCAGAAATTCTGTTTTTTCATTAATAAACACATAAATGAATAGTTTTATAGTGGTGGGTTTACATTTTTTTTTTTTTTTACTTTTTTTAAAAAATTTAAAAGTGATGGATTTACTCATTTTTAAAATTGTATTTATTTTTATAATGAATAAATAAATAACATTTAAAAATGGGAAAATCTATCACTTTTAAATAATTTATTTTTATAAAAATAAATGAATGAATTAATTAATGGATTGATTTAAAATTGTATTTATTTTTATAATGAATAAAATTAAAAAATGGGTAAAATCATCACTTTTAAACAATTTATTTTTTAAATAGAAAAGAATTGATGGATTTACCCATTTTTAAATTGTATTTATTTTATAAACAAATAAAATAAAAATAAATAAATAATAAAATAATAAATAAAATCATTACTTTTAAACCATAAATGATTTACTAATTTTAACATTTTATTTTTATAAATAAAAAAATAAATAAATGGTTTAAAAGTGATGAATTTCCCTTTTTAATGTTATTTTTTATAATAAATAAATAAAGGTTTAAAATTTACACACACACACATATATATATATAAATATTTAATCCAATTAAACTATATTTTATGTTTTTAGTTTTATTTTTGACACAACATCAGGTTTTAGTCCAAATGGTTGCCGGTAAATGACAAACATTGAACTTCTTGCAGGGTTAAGATGTGAAATGAATAAAATATGTTCAGAAATACACATTTAAGCCAATGATGCCAGTTTCATATAGTGTCACAACATCAATCGAAACAAAGCCGTTCTCATGGGTGTGTGTGTGTGTAAGCGCTCATCTGTTTTTATGCATCTGTATATATGATGAAGGGTTGTATGTATTTATATCTGAATTTGTGATAATTATCTGGTGGATGTTTCTCTGATATTCATGTCAATCTTTCAGAACTTTCATCTTTTCTCACTGGCGGCAACCCAAAATGAACAAGACGTCATGTTAGACGTGTTTTCAACAGAAGAAATCAAAGACTCTGTTCATCATAGACATCCAGAATGCACTGCAACAAAAAAAAAAACAATATGACAGACAGAAACACAAGAGATGTTGGTTATAAATACTTAAAATTAATCAAATGTTCAATGTAATTTAAATGAGCTGTTTTACCCTGTGCATGAGGTTTTTAACAACTTTATTGAAATGAAGTTGGGTTTCTTCCATTTCAACAGACAGCAAGAGTTTAACTGTGTAAATAAATCAATTTTCACATCCATATGCAACATGTTTATGATTTAACGTGACAATCAGGAGCTGCATGAAGTCTTATAAAAGAAATTAATTCTATCAACATTGAAATGATTAAATAAAGACATTTTAAACATGACAAATGTGTCAAATATCGTATGATAACCCGTTTCTCACTCATATATTAAATGACTGATATTTGTACCTTGAAGAACAATCTCTTTGTATGAGTAACAGTTTATTTTTATTATTCCTCAGAAGTCTCTTTGGGGGGGAAAAGCACCTTTCAAATGACAGTGCACAAAACATTTCATCTAAAATGACAGATCATTTTTTACATTTCTGCATTTAGGCACCATTAATTCACACCATCATTTTTTTTCACTTGTCTGCGGAAAGATGCATTTAGATGAAACTCATGAAAACATTTCAAGGTCAAATCAAATAAGAAAACGGACTTTGGGGTGAAAACATGATGTGAGATTCATTTTAATTTCATGACTTAACAGTTTTGTAAGAGTTTCGTGCTGAACAGATGAGTTAAGATGAGTTAAACAGGTGGTTAGTTTGTAGACGGGATTCATTTGAATATCCGGCAGTCGACCACAAATGTAACAGATTTCTGGGAAAACGTTTGCATTTTCGTGAGTCGTGAATTAAATTAAATTAAATTAAATTTAATTTAATAAAATTTAATTACATTTAATGTTATTCATTTAATCATTTAATATTTAATTTATTTTAATTTATTTTGATTTAATTTGTTTAATTTAATAATAAAAATCCACAGTATTTGCATTTTGAGTCATGAATAAAATAAAATAAAAGAATAAAAAAGTTCAAATTAAATTAAATAAAACATTTAATGAAATTAAAATAAATTAAAATAAAATTATAAAAAATAACGTAACATTAAATAAAATTAAAATGAATAAAAAATTAAATCAAAATAAATTATTGAACTAAAAAAATAAAAAATACATTTTATTTAAAATTCAATTAAATTACATTAAAATAAAAAATAACAACATTAAATTAAATAATCCACAGTCTAAGCTGTTAATTATATTTCCACCAATTCTGCTTGTATTTACTGTACAGTATATGAATTTCTGAATTGAATAGTTTCTTATAGAACTTGTTGATCTGTAGATTCTCATATAACAATAATTGTATTTGCAAGTGATAAAATAAAATATCAAGCACGTTGCTAATTTAAATGAGTCAAACTTGTTTAGATCAAGTGTTTTATCATTTCAAACTGTTGCAATGTCTTTTTTTGTTAAATGTTTTGTTTATAAAGTGTGTTCAATCATATTTTTTGCAATAAATGCCACTTGTTTTAATATTTCACATCAATGCATTTTATAATGCAATGACATTCAGACATTTTTAAGTGTCTGAGCACCTTTAAGGCTCCTGTATATTCATTCATGAATGTAAAATTGATCTGTTCAGCTTGTGAATGAGCATTAATGATGTCTGATTGATTGGATTCCCACATATATACAAGAAAAGACATTGCATGAGACCCTATAAAGCTTCTAAATAATTCTTCAATTCTTTGCGCCCAAAAGGAGCAGATAAAAGTGTTGTTATTGTGTGTGTGTTGCTGAGTAATTGTGGTCCCAGAGGACTCGTGTTCACGTCCAGTCATAACACAAGGACCACGAACACTCACAGGTGCACATCGCCACCAAAACTGCTCCGTCATTTAACACGGAGGGGAATTTGTGGCTTTAAACTGCTGCTGTCATGTCACGTCTGTGATATTAATAAAATACCTTCAATGGAACAGTGACAAATATAGTAAAACCTGCACAAATTGACTCAATAGTGACATAAAGTGGGCGAATTAATGTTATTTCACATTCAATAATGCAAAAAATTTGGGGTTAAACTATAATAGTGCCACAAATAATGTTGTTTTCCAGCACAAATATCTAAACATTCTTAAATCAAGATGCATTTAATGGAGAAGCAAAACGACTGAAGATATTAAATCTGGTTTTAAGCACTATTTCTGATACACTTTTCAGTCATTTTGCTTTTCAAGTATCTTGATTTAAAAATGTTCATAGTAAAAAAAAAAAAAAAGATTTGCAGTGTGAACTTTCATGACTTTGAGATTGACATCTGTTGGAGAATGGTGATGCTCCACCCATGAATAGGCAAATAATTGAATCTCAAAACTGAACTACATGAGTTATCAAAACCAAAATCTGCCCAGCCTCAGCTGAACACATCAGCCACTATCACAGCTTACAATAATACAGCATTACTGCACTATTTAGTACATATTCCCACTTTTTGACTTGCACAGCTGGATCAAACAGAGGATGTCGGGAAGCTCCGGGAACGGAAAACTGCGTCAGTGGCTGATCGAACAGGTGGACACTGGGAAATATCCCGGGTTAGTGTGGGAGGATCGAGAGCGAACCACCTTCCGCATCCCGTGGAAACACGCAGGGAAGCAGGACTATAACAGAGACGAGGACGCGGCGCTCTTCAAGGTGATGAAAGTCACTATATGAGTAACACTGCACAGTGTACACAATAATCAATATTAATCAATAATAACTGCATTTGCAAGCAACAAAATAATAAAATATGAAGTACATGTTGCTATTAACACTTATAAATGTGTGTTTAAGTCTTTTTTAATCAAATGTTTTAATTGTAAAGTGTATTTGTGCTTTTTTTTCTTGTTTTGATATTTTACATCAATGCATTTGACATTCAGCCACTTTTAAATGTGCAGTGTGTAAATTTTATTGACAGAAATGCAATATAATATACATAACTATGTTTTCTGTGGGGTGTAAAGACCTTATATAATGAACCATTATGTTTTTATTACCTTTGAATAAGCCATTTCTATCTACATACAACACGGGTCCACTTACATGTTAAGTCACCATTTTGTGCCGGCGTGTTTCTACAGTAGCCCTAAATGGACAAACGCGTTTGCTTGACTCACTACTTCTCTGCTGTCTCAGCGACATCTTTGCTTCTCTATATTGCAATTTGCAATCTCACCGCAAAAATTTACACACTGCATCTTTAAGTGTCTTTAGAGCTGCTGTATATATTCATACATGAATGTAAATTATTATATAACAGCTTGTAAATGAGTGTTAGTGACGTCTGGTTTATTGGATCAGGCCTGGGCTTTGTTTAAGGGGAAGTATCGTGAGGGAATAGATAAACCGGATCCTCCCACCTGGAAAACGCGTCTCAGGTGCGCGCTGAACAAGAGCAGCGACTTTGAGGAGCTCGTGGGCCGAAGTCAGCTGGACGTATCAGAGCCGTTTAAAGTTTACCGGGTTATTCCTGAGGGAACCAAAAGAGGTAAACACTCACATACAAGCATGAACATATTTGGGTCTCTAATATGTCCCATATAGACACACTCACATAAATATTACATTTAAATAGCCTTTGGTATTCGATATTCGACATAAAATAATAACAAAGCATGCTATTAGGGTTGTCAAAATTAACGGAACAATTTTAAAAAAAAAAATGTCACTCACCCGAAACGCGTGCACAGGCCCGGGTATTCTTCACTGTCCGCGTCCGGATGCATCTTGGATGTGTCCGCATCCGCACAGCTTTCAAAGTACACTCAACCGCTGTGATGAATGCGGATGGCGGTTCTACACATGCGCAGTACTACTGACTATATGGGTTGCCAGGTTTTCACAACAAAACCTGCCCAATTGCTACTCAAAACTAGCCCAATAAAAATCGCGTTCTGGGGGGAAAAATCTGCATTTTTGGCAAGGTTCACCTGGTAAAATTCGCATTCCAGGGGCTAAATATCATGTTATTTGGGGTCATTTCAACCTGCGGACATGAAAATCAATCTGCGGCAACAGTGTAAAAGTAGTCCACTTATGCTGGAAAACTACTATTTACTATTTTGTTCCCTCAATTTACTAAAACGCACACACAAATTAGTAAATCGAGGGAACGAATTAGTAAATCATGCGCACTAATTAGTAAATCGAGGCGACGAATTAGTAAATCAAAGGAACAAATTAGTAAATTATGCGCATGAATTAGTAAATCGAGGGAACAAATTAGTAAATCGAGGGAACAAATTAGTAAAATCGAGGGAACAAATTAGTAAATCGAGGGAACGAATTAGTAAATCATGCGCTCAAATTAGTAAATCGAGGGAACGAATTAGTAAATCATGTGCACGAATTAGTAAATCGAGGGAACGAATTAGTAAATCATGCGCACAAATTAGTAAATCGAGGGAACGAATTAGTAAATCGAGGGAACGAATTAGTAAATCGAGGGAACGAATTAGTAAATCGAGGGAACGAATTAGTAAATCGAGGGAACGAATTAGTAAATCATGCACACGAATTAGTAAATCGAGGGAACGAATTAGTAAATCGAGGGAACGAATTAGTAAATCATGCATACGAATTAGTAAATCATGTGCACAAATTAGTAAATCGAGGGAACGAATTAGTAAATCATGCGCACAAATTAGTAAATCGAGGGAACGAATTAGTAAATCATGCGCACAAATTAGTAAATCGAGGCGACGAATTAGTAAATCATGTGCACAAATTAGTAAATCGAGGGAACGAATTAGTAAATCATGTGCACGAATTAGTAAATCGAGGGAACGAATTAGTAAATCATGCGCACAAATTAGTAAATCGAGGGAACGAATTAGTAAATCGAGGGAACGAATTAGTAAATCGAGGGAACGAATTAGTAAATCGAGGGAACGAATGAGTAAATCGAGGGAACGAATTAGTAAATCAAGGGAACAAATTAGTAAATCATGCGCTCGAATTAGTAAATCAAGGGAACAAATTAGTAAATTATGTGCATGAATTAGTAAATCAAAGCAACAAATTAGTAAATTGTACACATGAATTAGTACATCGAGGGAACAAATTAGTAAATCATGTGCACAAATTAGTAAATCGAGGGAACGAATTAGTAAATCAAAGGAACAAATTAGTAAATTATGCGCATGAATTAGTAAATCGAGGGAACAAATTAGTAAATCAAAGGAACAAATTAGTAAATCATGCGCACAAATTAGTAAATTGTGCGCACAAATTAGTAAATTGTGCGCACAAATTAGTAAATCGAAGGAACAATTAGTAAATCGAAGGAACAAATTAGTAAATTATGTGCATGAATTAGTAAATCAAAGCAACAAATTAGTAAATTGTACACATGAATTAGTACATCGAGGGAACAAATTAGTAAATCATGTGCACAAATTAGTAAATCGAGGGAACGAATTAGTAAATCAAAGGAACAAATTAGTAAATTATGCGCATGAATTAGTAAATCGAGGGAACAAATTAGTAAATCAAAGGAACAAATTAGTAAATCATGCGCACAAATTAGTAAATTGTGCGCACAAATTAGTAAATTGTGCGCACAAATTAGTAAATTGTGCGCACAAATTAGTAAATCGAAGGAACAATTAGTAAATCGAAGGAACAAATTAGTAAATTGTGCACATGAATTAGTAAATCGAGGGAACAAATTAGTAAATCATGCGCACAAATTAGTAAATCGAGGGAACAAATTAGTAAATTGTGCGCACAAATTAGTAAATCGAAGGAACAAATTTGTAAATCATGTGCACGAATTAGTAAATCGAGGGAACAATTAGTAAATCAAAGGAACAAATTAGTAAATTATGCGCACAAATTAGTAAATCGAGGGAACGAATTAGTAAATCAAAGGAACAAATTAGTAAATTATGCGCACAAATTAGTAAATCGAGGGAACAATTAGTAAATCGAAGGAACAAATTAGTAAATTGTGCACATGAATTAGTAAATCGAGGGAACGAATTAGTAAATTGTGCGCACAAATTAGTAAATCGAAGGAACAAATTAATAAATTGTGCACATGAATTAGTAAATCGAGGGAACGAATTAGTAAATCATGTGCACACAAATTAGTAAATCGAAGGATCAAATTAGTAAATCATGTGCACATGAATTAGTAAATCGAGGGGAACAAATTAGTAAATCATGCGCACAAATTAGTAAATCGAGGGAACAAATTAGTAAATTGTGCGCACAAATTAGTAAATCGAAGGAACAAATTTGTAAATCATGTGCACGAATTAGTAAATCGAGGGAACAATTAGTAAATCAAAGGAACAAATTAGTAAATTATGCGCACAAATTAGTAAATCGAGGGAACGAATTAGTAAATCAAAGGAACAAATTAGTAAATTATGCGCACAAATTAGTAAACCGAGGGAACAATTAGTAAATCGAAGGAACAAATTAGTAAATTGTGCACATGAATTAGTAAATCGAGGGAACGAATTAGTAAATTGTGCGCACAAATTAGTAAATCGAAGGAACAAATTAATAAATTGTGCACATGAATTAGTAAATCGAGGGAACGAATTAGTAAATCATGTGCACACAAATTAGTAAATCGAAGGATCAAATTAGTAAATCATGTGCACATGAATTAGTAAATCGAGGGGAACAAATTAGTAAATCATGCGCACAAATTAGTAAATCGAGGGAACGAATTAGTAAATCAAAGGAACAAATTAGTAAATCATGCGCACAAATTGGTAAATCGAGGGAACAAATTAGTAAATCGTGCACACGATTAAATTTTTATCACCAATCTCATGTTAATCTTGAGTACCTATAGAGTAGTATAGCATCTTTCATATCTCAGAAAAGTCTTTAGTTTTATCATATTTATAAAAGATACATACACTGTACCGAGTCTTTCCGAAAACAGCTGAGCTCCTGGAGGCGTGCCGTGTGAGCGAAGCTAAAGAGTGACAAGCTGATATCACGAGCATGTGCAGCTTTTGTGTAGCGATTGTCTGCAAGCTATCAATGGTCAGCTAAACAGAACTGGGCCTTGTTTATGAAACCATAAGCGCTGATCCTGAGGGCTATTCTCCAGATATTCTCCATTCATTTTAACCAATAAAAAGGTGATTTCAACTATCAGTTTCTATGGCTATTTTACAAACAAATATCGAGAGCGCATCACAGAAATACTCTGTCATACGTCCATCTCATGTTTTGAAACTGAAATGTTTAGCATGAGAATCGAACTCTTTAACAGTGTAAATAAGTCAGAATGCATGAAATAGCATTATATATTTAATGTTAATCAAAGAACAAAAGACCAAGAGAAAATCACTCACAGCTCTTGTCTGAATAACTTTTGTAGCTTTAATAAGGATACATCTATATATTTTGGCAGAGCAGGTAAAAATTTTAATTAAAATTGTAATCAATCATGATTAATTACAGAAAAATTTGCAATTAATCAATTAATTAGTTGATTTGTTTAATGCATAATGCATATATATATATATATATATATATATATATATATATATATAATTTCTAAAAATGTATATATATATATTTGTTATTAAAAATTTAAACGAAATAGATAAATATAAAAAATATATAGAAATATGTACATTAAAATACAAATTAATAAAAAAAAAGAAGAAAAGAAATTCAATTGAATTGAAACTAATTTCTCCTCCATTTCAGGACCAAAATCATATGAGAAAGTTTCCACAACCTCAGGTCATCTTAACTACCCGTTTTATCCATCATATCAGCCTGCGGAGAGTCAGGTAACACAAGCGTAAACAAGTTTCTTGCAGACTACAACTGCTAATGATCATATGAATGAGAGATGAAAATGATTCAAAGACGGTACTGATATGTTTCTATGGCTGTCTCTCTGTTCAGGTGTGTAACTTCCTGTCTGCTGCAGACCGTAGCTGGAGGGACTTCCTGTGTGAGCAGAACTCGCTATCAGACGTCCACTTCAGCCAGAACTCACGCTGGGACGCTGGTATTTACTGTGTGTGTGTGTGTGTGTGTGTGGTCATGTGTTTGTTAAATATATTGTCATATAAAGTGAAGAGAATGTGTGTGTGTGTGTGTGTGTGTGTGTGTGTCCAGGGTACCAGATAAGTGGATCTTTCTACAGCTGTAACACATTTGACTCTCCTCCCTCACCGTTCACCCTGGAGACCAGCATGAGATCAGCAGAGGCCTTGGCACTGTCAGGTACACACTCCCTAGAAACATCTAACTACAAATGCAATGATCTCTTAATGATTGCAGCTCAATACTAAAGACGTTTTGACCAGTTTTGTCTCACCTGTGTCTCTGAATATCTTCCAGACACACGTCTGCAGGTGACGGTGTTCAGCGGTGAGACTCTGGTCGCAGACGTCACCGTCACGAGCGCCGAGGGCTGTCGACTGGCTCCTCATGACGACAACTGGAGCTACAGCGGCCAGGGCGGCCCGGAGCTGGTTCCTCTTCCTGGAGCGCTGGAGGGGGGCGTTCTGCTCTGGATGACGCCCGACGGCCTGTACGCCCGATGCTTCTGTCAGAGCCAGGTCTACTGCGACGGGACGCAATCAAACCTGAGCACCAAACTCTGTAAACTAGAGAGGGAGCAGACCAGCAAACTACTGGACACACAACTCTTCCTGACAGGTTAGAATGAGCAACGACAACCAGTAGAGGCTTTGCTATGTTTCACTCTGCTTGCACTGGAAAAAGATCCCCGCCTCTGCCATTAAGCCATGCGTACACACACACACACCAGGGTTGGAAATTAATGCGGCTTGGGACAAAAATGAATAAAAATGCTTTCAAAAACCAAGATATGGTGCAAAAAAAGTCTCTGCATAAATTCTTGTTTTTAATATTTATAAGCAGTATCACTCAAGCAAAAGTGCTGTTTTCCTAAATATCAGCACGTTTGCAAATGTGATATATTGATTTTATACAATTCAATAAATAAGTTAATAGGCTATTAGTATTGACTTACGTTTTAGACTTAATAATGTCTGTTTTTCCTCTATTTTGTCAAGAAAAATAGTTCCAAACAGTAGAGCCATTGCACGTCTTTGAGCAGCACAGTTTCAGTTTCTTTACTGAATGAATCCGCATTTTAAACAAATCGTTATAATGAATGACTCTGACTCATTCAGTCACTTCTGCTTTATCCCTGAATGAATCAGCTGTTTTGAATGAATCGTTCTAGTGAATGACTCCATGACTCACTCAGTCGCTTCTGTTTTGTCCCTGAATGAATCAGCCATTTTGAATGAATCCATGACTCCATGACTCAGTCACTTCTGCTTTATCCCTGAATCAGCTGTTTTGAATGAATCATTCTAGTGAATGACTCCATGACTCACCCAGTCACTTCTGCTTTGTCCCTGAATGAATCAGCCATTTTGAATGAATCGTTCTAGTGAATGACTCCATGACTCACTCAGTCACTTCTGCTTTGTCCCTGAATGAATCAGCCATTTTGAATGAATCCATGACTCACTCAGTCACTTCTGCTTTATCCCTGAATGAATCAGCCATTTTGAATGAATCATTCTAGTGAATGACTCCATGACTCACTCAGTCACTTCTAATTTGTCCCTGAATGAATCAGCCACTACCAGTAGAGGCTTTGCTATGTTTCACTCTGCTTGCACTGGAAAAAGATCCCCGCCTCTGCCATTAAGCCATGCGTACACACACACACACCAGGGTTGGAAATTAATGGGGCTTGGGGCAAAAATGAATAAAAATGCTTTCAAAAACCAAGATATGGTGCAAAAAAAGTCTCTGCATAAATTCTTGTTTTTAATATTTATAAGCAGTATCACTCAAGCAAAAGTGCTGTTTTCCTAAATATCAGCACGTTTGCAAATGTGATATGATTTTATACAACAATTCAATAAATAAGTTAATAGGCTATTAGTATTGACTTACGTTTTAGACTTAATAATGTCTGTTTTTCCTCTATTTTGTCAAGAAAAATAGTTCCAAACAGTAGAGCCATTGCACTTTATCCCTGAATGAATCAGCTGTTTTGAATGAATCGTTCTAGTGAATGACTCCATGACTCACTCAGTCGCTTCTGTTTTGTCCCTGAATGAATCAGCCATTTTGAATGAATCCATGACTCCATGACTCACTCAGTCACTTCTGCTTTATCCCTGAATGAATCAGCCATTTTGAATGAATCGTTCTAGTGAATGACTCACTCAGTCACTTCTGCCTTATCCCTGAATGAATCAGCTGTTTTGAATGAATCGTTCTAGTGAATGACTCAATGACTCATTCAGTCACTTCTGCTTTATCCCTGAATGAATCAGCTGTTTTGAATGAATCGTTCTAGTGAATGACTCCATGACTCACTCAGTCACTTCTACTTTGTCCCTGAATGAATCAGCCATTTTGAATGAATCGTTCTAGTGAATGACTCACTCAGTCACTTCTGCCTTATCCCTGAATGAATCAGCTGTTTTGAATGAATCGTTCTAGTGAATGACTCCATGACTCACTCAGACTCTTCTGCTTTATTCCTGAATGAATCAGCCATTTTGAATGAATCCATGACTCACTCAGTCACTTCTGCTTTATCCCTGAATGAATCAGCCATTTTGAATGAATCATTCTAGTGAATGACTCCATGACTCACTCAGTCACTTCTGCTTTATCCCTGAATGAATCAGCCATTTTGAATGAATCATTCTAGTGAATGACTCCATGACTCACTCAGTCACTTCTGCTTTATCCCTGAATGAATCAGCTGTTTTGAATGAATCATTCTAGTGAATGACTCCATGACTCACTCAGTCACTTCTGCTTTATCCCTGAATGAATCAGCCATTTTGAATGAATCCATGACTCCATGACTCACTCAGTCACTTCTGCTTTATCCCTGAATGAATCAGCCATTTTGAATGAATCATTCTAGTGAATGACTCCATGACTCACTCAGTCACTTCTGCTTTATCCCTGAATGAATCAGCTGTTTTGAATGAATCGTTCTAGTGAATGACTCAATGACTCATTTAGTCACTTCTGCTTTATCCCTGAATGAATCAGCCATTTTGAATGAATCGTTCTAGTGAATGACTCACTCAGTCACTTCTGCCTTATCCCTGAATGAATCAGCTGTTTTGAATGAATCATTCTAGTGAATGACTGAATGACTCACTCAGTCGCTTCTGTTTTGTCCCTGAATGAATCAGCCATTTTGAACGAATTGTTCTAATGAATAACTCGATGACTCATTCAGTCACTGCTACTTTGTCCCTAAATAAATCAGCAGTTTTGAATAAATCTTTTGAGTGAATGATTCAATGACTAACTTGTTAAGACAATGATTTGCCGCCACCTACTGGCCGTTTAAGTATAATTTAATTTTATCTGAGGGGCTAAGTGACAAAGACTGACCACTTTTCTGGTTAAACAGAGAATGCGTTTATAAATAGACTATTAAGAGCGAAATATGAAATAACAGTTAATATAACAGAGATAAAGTAATTGCTGTCGCATTGCATACACTGTTTTTGTCTGTCTTTTTCCTTTTGGGAAATTGCAATTGATTCAAGATTGTAAAGGCACATGAATTAAATGGACAAATCATTTATAATAAATACTACAATATTCCATAAAAAATAAAAATTGTCAATTTTGATTTCATTTAATGTTCTTTTAATGTTCTATTCACTCACTCAGAACTCCAGGGTTATTTCCTGCACGCACGTCCTCCTCCGCGTTTCCACGTGCAGCTGTTTTTTGAGTGCTGTGACCCCTCCGCAGACAAGAGACCCCTGACAGTTCAGGTAGTGACCTTTGACCTCTCCATCCACACTGATATGCAATGTTCATCTCCACACGACAAAACACAGCTCACTTCTCTTGTCCTGCAGGTGGAGCCATTGTTCGCCCGGCAGCTGCTGCTCCTCCTCCAGCAGGGCGGCGTGAATTACATGAGAAGCACCCATGAACTTTCACCTCTGACCCCTGAGCAGATTTACACCCATCAAGATTTCCCTGCCATCAACGGACAGCATGGCAACTTCATCCAAGAGTGACAAGACGTTTCTAGATTTTACTATGTATTGGCAAAGTAAAACATACCAATTTTTAATTAACAGTTAATAATATTAATAACCCCAAAACTACATATAGGTGAGCCACGTAGCAACTTAATGCATTAATACAAAGTGTGTCACAATATATATAAATTCAGCTTTCCATTACAGAAATAAATTATATTTTAAAGTATATTAATATAGAAAACCATAATTTTAAATTGTAATAATATTTCACAATATTATTGTTTTTTCTGTATTTATTATGAAATAAATGGAGCCTTAATGAGCATAAGACTTTTTTCAAAAACATTAAAAATAGTAATGTTTCCAAACTTTTGACTGGTAGTGTGTATATATACACACACACATTATATATATATATATATATAAAGGAAAAATTAAAAGTATTAATCTGAAAACATTAAGAAATATTTCAGTGGCTGTCTGATTAGTAATGTTTATATGTTTGTGCTTTGAATGTTATTTTTCTGCTTGCACTGTTTTAATGTTGTAAAACTGATTCAACAGCATCTCAGGGACAAAATCTGTTTAAAATGAATGTATGCGAATTAATATCCGCATATTGCTTATGGCACAGTATATACTGTGAAATAAAAGTATGTGAAACTATATATTATGCAATGATAAACATATCAGTAACACTTCACCATAACTTTACAATTAGTTACAAATGAACCAATGTATGTTAATAAACACTGTTTATTTTTGATTAGTTAATGCATTAACTTGTGTTTTTGTAACAGTACATTGTCACATTTCTTTATAGCATACAGTATGTCCTGTGCCCCTTTATGCAAGTAATATTATACATTTTTATAACATTAAATAATATAAATGTTTGGTCTAACTCTGCCCTTTCAATTAACAAAGCATGAGTCAATTATTTCTTCATTTATTGCATTTATTTGGTTCACTTTAAAACACAGAAATGCACAATAAATATGACATTCACGGGCTACCATACACAACTGGACAGTGTTTGAAATCAGAGACAATTTTTAGAGTGAAACACTTGTAAACTTTTTTTTTTTCCCTACACGGACCACACAATATGGTTTTGGAATGGACACGGTTAGTTACCCACAGATGCTGTCTAGTAGTGAAATGAGTGACGCTTCCAGAGATCTCAAAGCATTCGGACCTCCAACATCAGTTTGTATCACAGCAACGGAGGCCGAGCAGAACTCACGCCCTTCCAAGTCATGCCACGAGATAACATCAGGAAGTGACATCATTCAGTGAGTGATTGCATACACAAACCCACAGTGAAGTGGTGAACCTGATTTGCTAGAATCTGAAGCAACCTGGTTACTAGTGAAATAGTGTTCAAAATAATACTGGCATCTCTTCATTTCAAGTGCTTCCCTTTCAAATGAACTAGAAAAGTCCCTAAAATATCACAAAACAGTAAAACAATCATCACGTAGGAATATGATTATACACGGTCAATATAAAAAACTCAAACAATATAAAACATTAAAGAACAAGGCAAATAAAATGCTTTGGTCAAAACAATGATTCGTGGTACATATTGGCAGGAGGATGTCCATTTACTTGAGTCAAACGAACATGAAAATGCACCAAATGAACTAAACGCATCAAATCGCCACGATGTAAACAAAAAAGATTTTCGATTTGAGCAACTGACCCTGACGCAGCGGATTTGGCCACCGAATACTTCCCGAGTATCATACACAGTCGATTCCTCTCCGTTCACGTACACAAATATGTGTTTATATATTGGTTATATTTCAGCAGGAGAACATCTTTAGAGAACATTGCATGCTGGGATGGCTGAGAGTGGCGTCGGAGGTTAATGCCGCCACAAACTTCTCTCTCTGCACTCTAGTCTGAAGCTCAGACCAAGTAAAAACTCGTCATCAAGTATGACTGGATATGCGCAAACCGCATAGGGCGAACCCGCCAAACAGCCTCGTACAGTACGGGATAAAGCGACGCCCAACATTTCTTCGTATGTCATGCCGTGAGCTTGGCGAAGCGTGTCTCACAGTGCGTGTGGGTACGTAAGCGTGTCTATGTATGCGCAGGTGCTCATTCGAAGGCCCACACCTCGAGGTTTTGGATGGTGAAGTCCTGTTTGGAGGACAGTGGCAGGTTATTAAAGGTGGAGCACTTGGATGTGGTGCCGTGGTAAAGGTCAGCGTCCAGCCACAGGCCCAGACGACCCCTGGGAAGCGAACAGTTGAGAGTTAAACATGAGGCAGCGAGAGACAGGCATGTATGGCACGTTAGAATGTTTCTGAACTCACCCTCCTCCTCCGATCTGAAGAGAATCCGTGTTTCCTTTCACAAAGTAGGAGTTTTCACCCGTCCAGCGGTACACCTGAAGATGAGAGGCGTTGAGTGGCATTATTTGAATGTTTTCTGAAGGCCAGTTTGAACTCCGAAAGTATTGAGACCGCATGCGGTTTGATTACTTGAGTAATTTGCTTTGTGCTAGGCAAGCTAAGGTGTTCTGTGTGGTTGCTAGGGTGTTGCTAGGGACCTCTGAGGAGGTTGCTAAGCTGTTTCAAGATGGTTGCTAGGGAGCTGGTGGGTTACTGGTTATTAAGCATTTGCTAACATACTAAGTGGTTGCAAGGGCATTACATAAATAGTTGCTATTGTTCTCTGATCGGTTTCTAGGGTGTTGCTAGGGACATCTGAGAGGTTGCTAAGCAGTTTCAAGATGGTTGCTGCTATGGAGCTGGTGGGTTACTAGTTACTGAGCAGTTGCTAACATTTTCTAAGTGGTTGCAAGGGAATTACTTAATGATTGGTATTATTCTCTGAGCGGTTTCTAGGGTGTTGCTATGGACCTCTGAGAGGTTGCTAAGCTGTTTCAAGATGGTTGCTAGGGAGCTGGTGGGTTACTGGTTACTAAGTACTTTGCTAACATTTTCTTAGTGGTTGTAAGAACATTACTTAATGGTTGGTATTATTCTTGGAGTGGTTTCTAGGTTGCTAAGCTGTTTCAAGGTGGTTGCTAGGGAGCTGATGGGTTACTAGTTACTAAGCAGTTGCTAACATTTTCTGAGTGGTTGCAAGGACATTTTTTAACAGCTGCCATTGTTCTCTGAGCAGTTTTTAGGGTGTTGCTAGGGAGTTGTTAAGGTGTTCTGAGTGTTTGGATTGTTTTCTAAGGAGGGCTGAGAGGTTGCTAGGCTGTTTCAAGATGGTTGCTAGGGAGCTGATGGGTTACTAGTTACTAAGCAGTTGCTAACATTTTCTGAGTGGTTGCAAGGGCAATACTTTATGTTTGCCATTGTTCTCTGAGCGGTTTCTATGGTGTTGCTAGGGACATCTGAGAAGTTGCTAAGCTGTTGCAAGATTGTTGCTAGGGAGCTGGTGGGTTACTAGTTACTGAGCAGTTGCTAACATTTTCTGAGTGGTTGCAAAGGCATTACATAAACAGTTGCTATTGTTCTCTGAGCAGTTTCTAGGGTGTTGCTAGGGACATCTGAGAGGTTGCTAGGCTGTTGCAAGATTGTTGCTAGGGAGCTGATGGGTTGCTGGATACCAAGCAGTTGCTAACATTTTCTGAGTGGTTGCAAAGGCATTACATAAACAGTTGCTATTGTTCTCTGAGCAGTTTCTAGGGTGTTGCTAGGGACATCTGAGAGGTTGCTAAGCAGTTTCAAGATGGTTTGCTAGGGAGCTGGGGGGTTACTGGTTACTGAGCAGTTGCTAACATTTTCTGAGTGGTTGCAACGTCATTGCTGAACAGTTGCTAAGATGTTCTGGGTGGTTGCTATGGCATTGCTATGTGGTTGCCAATTTTCTTGAGTGGTTTCTAGGATGTTGATAGGCAGTTGCTAAGGTGTTCTTGGTGGTTACAAAGGTGTTCCAACTGGTTGCCAGGACATTACCAAGCAGTTGATAAGATGTTCTGAGTTGTTGTTAAGGCATTGCTATGTATTTGCCAATTTTCTCTGAGTGGTTTCTAAGGTGTTTCTAGGCAGTTGCTAAGGTGTTCTGGGTGGTTGCAAAAATGTTTTGATTGGTTGCCAAGACATTGCCAAACAGTTGCTAAGATGTTCTGGGTGGTTGCTAAGGCATTGCTATGTGGTTGCTAATGTTCTAAGAGTGGTTTCTAGGGTGTTGCTAGGCAGCTGCTAAGGTGTTCTGTGTCGTTGCCAGGACAGTGCCCTTTTCAACATTTTTCAACAATTTTGTCCTTAACAATCTATGTAGGAACACACCTTGATCTCCGGGCAGAAGCTGTAGAGGAAAGTCTCTCCTGTCCCGTAACAGTGCTCACTCACTCTGAAAGGGTGAGTGGAAAACGCTCCAAAAATCTGCAGGAGAAAATGCAGAGTTTTTCAACATGACATCATTTCCACCTGTTTTACACCATCAGCGGTCACGGTAGTGTGTGTACCTGGTTGTCCATGTCTTTGATGACCATCAGCACAGGGCAGTCCAGCTCCAGCAGGTTCCTGTACAGGGTTTTCAGGCTGGTTCCGTGTACGACCGTACTGTAGACCAGGCGCCACGGATAACCCTGAACACGTGCCGGCAAACGAGTGGACAACTGCAGAGGAGAGCGTCAAACTAGTCACAAAACCACAACTTATCACTTCATAGCAAACTTGTCATGATCCCAAACAAATCCCAAAGGGTGGTTCATAAGTCTCTAGATGAAGCAAGCAAATAAAGGAGACCTTCTCAATGTGCGTGTCCTCCAGGAGTGCGCTGGGGTCCATCAGCACAGGAAGGAGATCTAGAGGTTCCTCGTCCTCAAAGCTGAAGCTCTGGCGTCTCTTGGCCTCATTAATCGTGATGATCTAGAGAACAAACATGTTTCCGGAGGTAACTAAACTGAATTCTCATACGTACTGTATCCTTTTATACCATGGGCCTGCTGAATGCTTGAATCTGATTGGTTGACGAACGTTCTAAGATGTGCAATTATTTTGCACGACTAAAATAGTTCCAGGCAGGTTCCATATCACTTCGCCAAATGATTTCAAAGTTCCTACAACAGCAAAAGAACCAAAACACACAACGACACTGACCAAGAAAATAAATATAGTAAACAATAGGATAAAAACGATGTTTTTGTAACAAAATTGCAATTTATTATGTACGGAAAGCACACACACTCTTTCTCCTGCTCAAACGGACACACACTCGCACAGAAACATGTTGTTAGCGCCGCTCTGGCGATTTTATCAGTAAAAAAACAAGTTTAACAACTTAAAAGCTACATGACAATTATGACTAGCGAGGAAATAATGGCACTGTTCTTGAAGCAGATAAACTTACAATTTTGCTATTAGTCAAGTGTCCTGGTGAGTGTAAAGTTCACACAACCCGCTGCATGTGTTGCTCACCTCCCAGCTGCGAGGAACCGGGTCACTGAAGAAGTTGTCGATCATGGTGAGCTCGTCTTTCTCCACGACCACGAAGCCCTGCTCCTGAGCGTCCTTACCGTAAGCATCTGGAGACCACTGGATGAAGAACGAGTACAGGTGATCCACCCTAAAGGAGAGACGGCAGGAAGGTCAGGTTAGGAACGTACATTCATATTAAACACAAGCAGGGATCGACTGTGTGAGCGTTTCACTCGCATTTGCGAGTAAAAATAGAGGATGTATGAGAGTTTAAAATTTTTTAGAATATTTGAAAGTCCCTGTGGGTCTTTAAAAAGCCTAAATAAAAAGTCTTAAATATCTTAAAAGTCATGACAAACTTCTTAATTATCATTTTAAGAGATCTTAAAGGGTTAGTTCACCCAAAAATGAAATTTCTGTCATTTCTTACTCACCCTCATGTCGTTCTACACCCGTAAGACCTTTGTTCATCTTCGGAACACAAATTAAGATATTTTTGATGAAATCCGTTGGTTCCGTGAGTCCTCCATAGCCAGCAATGACATTTCCTCTCTCAAGATCCATTAATGTACTAAAAACATATTTAAATCAGTTCATGTGAGTACAGTGGTTCAATATTAATGTTATAAAGCGACCGGAATATTTTTGGTGCGCCAAAAAAACTAAATAATGACTTCTATAGTGATGGCCGATTTCAAAACACTGCTTCAGGAAGCTTCGGAGCACAAATGAATCAGTGTATCGAATCATGATTTGACACAAACTGCTGAAATCATGTGATTTTGGCACTCAGAACCGCTGATTCGACACGCTGATTCATAACGCTCCGAAGCTTCCTGAAGCAGTGTTTTGAAATCGGCGTTATTTTGTTTTTTTGGCGCACCAAAAATATTCCTGTCGCTTTATAATAATAATATTGAACCACTGTACTCACATGAACTGATTTAAATATGTTTTTAGTACATTAATGGATCTTGAGAGAGGAAATGTCATTGCTGGCTATGCAGGCCTCATCGGATTTCATCAAAAATATCTTAATTTGTGTTCTGAAGATGAATGAAGGTCTTATGGGTGTGGAATGCCATGAGGGTGAGTAATTAATGACAGAAATTTCATTTTTGGGTGAACTAACCCTTTAAGAAGCGGATTATAAGCAGACTTGGCAACGCTGGTACCAATGTACTTTTAACTTGTTTATAATTACAAGTTTTTTTCTTCTAGTTGTTATTGCTAATCAATTTTTTCTGCCATTTAATTCAACACAAACTCTTGTATCTTTTGTCCGCACAGCCTAGAGTTTGTGTTGAATTAAATGCAAAACTAAGAACATTATTTAACACATTATTAAATATATATATTTTTTTTACAAATTTTGGCACAATATTCTGTGGTGGCAAATTGATTAATCGTGGTTATTCACAAGTATTTGTAAATATATAATAATATAATATGTGAATATAATATATATACATACTATCATTCAAAAGTTTGGGGGCAGTAAGATTTATTTATTTATTTTTTAAAGAAATTAATACATTTATTCATCAAAGACGCATTAAATTGAGCAAAAGTTACAGTAAAGACATTTATAAATAATGTTACAAAAGATTCTATTTCAAATAAATGCTGTTCTTTTGAACTATTTATGGAAAAAAATCCTGTTTTCACAAAAATATGAAGCAACTGTTTTCAACATTGATAATAACAAATAATTACCTATTTATTAAATATAGTATGACATTTTTTATTTTATTTTTTATATTCTAATAAAATACAATAATTTTGCATCTAAATGCCTTGTTTCACTGTATTAAGGAAAAACTCCTCATACCTCTCTTGAGGCACAGCAAACCAATACTCCGGCTGCCGCCCCCTGCCAATCAATGAGTGGGTGGGGCTAGACGTCCGACCCGTGGCAAAGGACTTCCTCATTGGCTTCCCCACCTTAAAGCAAAGGAACATGGGCGGAGCTTTGCTCTTTTCTTCGTTGAACAGCAGCATGTCTGTAAATCAGATCAGATATCAAACTGCATGCTCATGCTGTGATTGGTTGGTCTATCCTGTCAATCAAAAAACCCTCACCTTCGATTGGTCTCTGCATTCTCTTCAGCAGCCATGACTTCACCTCGGCTTCACTGGCCCGTCTGCGTTTCTCCGCTTCGGAAAGCTCTACGTCTGAGTTTGGTCCCTCAACATTTGGTCCAGGCGGACTACATTTCCCAGACTCCTCTGGGGTCACCTTCCATTTTTGGTCGTTTGCGTTCACCTCGATTGCCGAGACACTATTTACTATCGTTTCACCCCTTGTTTTGGTCACCTCATCCTCTTCTATTGCAGCCACCTTCCCATCATGCACCAGTGCGGGAAGAGACTGTAGCAGCTCTGCGTTGTCATCTGTGGAACGGTTGTGAAGCCCTTCATCTTCATCTTCCTCGGCATGAAAAGACCTCACGGATGTGTCTTTTTGGTCCAGCCGAGTTGGCGTCTTTCTGTGCTCCTGTAGCGACGCCCCCTCCTGGCCGGAGCAGGTAGTGTTGGACTCACTCTGCAGCAGCTCCAGTTCAGTGAAACCTTCATCTGATGGCGATTTGTCAGCGATTTGGCACTCTGATATCTCAGAGACGGCCGATTCGATATCGTCTAATATGATTGGGCGGTTGGGCGCTCCGAGAGCCTCGTAACGACTAAAAGGGTTCAGATCGCGTTCTGAGGGAAGCTCCTCCCACTCGCCTGGCCTGTATAACGGACAGAGATCCCGCGGTTCATCACTAGCACGGACCACAGGGGTCATCATCATCATCATCATCATCATCATGAGGGGGAAGATGGTGAAATTAAAGAGAGAAAAACAAACAAAACATCCAAAATGAAACAAACGAACAAAACAGAACATGACAAATAAATATGACAAAACTGAAGTGATGTTTGGTGTCAAAAGTGAACTAAAAATGGGACAAATTAAAAAAAGGTGGATTGACAGCTAAGAGAAAAAGGAGGACTTTAAATGAATATTTCAGGTGATTTACATCAACGATTTTGATCCGTACCTAAAAATGAATTGCACTTGCACATGAATCAAACTAAAAATGAATTAAAATAAATAAGAAAAAATAAAAACATTTACTAAATAAATGTATACCACTTGTTTGCTACTTGTTCTTGCAAAATATACATATGTAAATGAATAAACAAAATAAATTAATAAAATAAAAATAAATTAATTAATTAATTAATAAATTGAAATAAATTAATATATGGAAAAAATAAATATTTTTAAATAAAAGATAAATATAATAATAATTAATTAAAACAATAAATAAATAAATAAATGGAAAAATAAAGAAAAAAGTAAATAAAAATATATATATAAAAAAAAAAAAAAAAAAATATATATATATATATATATATATATATATATATATATATATATATATATATATATATAAAATAAAAAATAAAAAATAAAATAAATAGAAATAAATAAATTTAAAAATTAAAAATTAAATAAATATAAAAATAATTAAAAATGAAAATAAATATTTACAAAATAAAAATCAATCAATCAAAATAACAAATAAATAAAAATTAAAATTAATAAATCATATAGTTTTAATCAAAACACTAAATAAATAAATGAAAATAAGCAAAAATTTGAATTAGTTAAAAAATTAAACAAGAACAAAACAAATAATAAATGGAACTAACTAAATAAATTGGGGACAATAAATATAAAAAATAATTACTTAATTTTAAATAAATATATTAAAATTAATTAAATAAAAATCATTAAATTAAAGGAAAAAATAAAATTAAAATAAACAAAAAAAAATAATTAACTAAAAATAAATATATATTTAAAGATGAATGAGAATAAATGAGCTCAAATAAAAGTGTTTAATAAATCAAATAGTTTTATTCAAAATAATAAATAAATATATAAATAATTGAAAATAAGTTAAAATTTTTTTAATTTTAATTAATTCTTTTAAAACAAATGAAAAACAACAAAATGTAACTGGACTGGCATTGATAAATCACAGTGTAATAACTTAAATTAATTTAAATTGATCTATGTTTTAATATTTACTGAACCAAAACTGTGAACTGATACAAACCGAACCAAGAGACATCAGAACCGTTAAAACTCCTCAAATGAAAAGACACAGGAAGTCTCTGCTCACAGATTACATAATAAAAGCCTTACTTTTATATAATGCTGACACTAAACTTTAAAACAAATCTCTGTGCTCTGGCAGCGAACACACAATCATTTTAAACGAAGCGAAATGGGGCCGTTGCTTACGATGGCAGCGCGTCCTTGAGCTTCATACGGGACACGTCGTCATACAGGGCCACGGACAGCACCTCCTCCATGGGGCAGATGAGGCCGTACTCCTCACAGCCATTCTCGATCACCAGTGGGTCCGACTTGTGCGGGTCGAACATGATGTTATTGGGCGTTATAATCATCACTCCTCCGACAACGCCCTGAAAGAAACGAGATCTCAGAAACCTCAAATAAAGCTGTCCTGCGTCACAGAAGTGCTTTACTGAGTGAAAATGAGTACGTGAGGATCACGAGTGACTGGAAATCAGAAGGTGTGGGAAAACTGTATCCCATAATAGGCAAATTACACGCCATAAATAGAGGCTGACTTCATTAAATTACAACTGAAATCCACATCAACAAAGACATTTATTTTAGTATCGTTGAGTTTTTATTAATATTTTGATTTAGTTTTAATTTCTATATTATGAAAATTTGTTTAATTCAGTACAGCAAATACTTTGATAATGTATGAATACTTAATTTAAACAGCTTTTTTGTTTTCTACACTAAAATTATACGAATTTGGGAAAAATGTGATTAATTGCATGCAAATAATGTCAATGCAATTAATCTTAATGGACCTGATTTTCGTTCTGTAATTGTAACATTTAGTTAAATTATAATATTATTATTTTTATCTTAGGTTTATGGCAGTGTTATTTTAGTGTAATATGCCATTATATTTTTTATTAATATTTTTTGTACATTTTATTTTTAGATTTTCTGTTTTCATTTTAATTTTAGTTTATTTTGGTGTTCAAGATTTTTTTTATTACTATCAATAGGCGTTTTCATATTAATTTTTACTTAAAGTTGTAGTAATTTTGCCATTTTTGTCATTTTACTACTTTTTTTGTCTATAGTTTTTTTATTAATATTTTGTATTAGATTTTATTTTTATATTTTCTGTTTTTTTATTTTAATTTTAGTAAAAGTCTTACTAATTTTACTGTTTTGTCATTTTTATTTTATTTTTTAAATATGTCTATAGTTTTTTATTCATTTTTATTTCAGTTATTTTAGTACATCAAGTTAAACTAAATGAAAATAATAAATGTTGGTTTGGCAAATATGTTTAAGGTTTTTTTATATTTCATTTTTTTTCAGTTAAAGTTTATTTTATTTTTCAAGTAACTTTCTTTTTTTTTGGGTGTTCACGGTTCTCTGACATACAGGTTAACAAATAAAATTCTCTTATTTTAGCAAATGTTTTATTTTAAAATTATTTATTTTAATTTCACGTTTGATTTCATAGTTCACTACTGGTTCTAGGTTATTATAGTTAACTAAAACTATAACTAAAATCATAATAATAATAATAATAATAAAAAAATTGTTACTTGAAAAATAAAATAAACTTTAATTGAAATAAAATGAAATATAAAAAAACCCTTAAACATATTTTATTTCAGGTAGTAGCCAAACCAACATTTATCATTTTCATTGTTTAACTTGATGTACTAAAATAACTGAAATAAACATTAATAAAAAACTGCAGACATATTTAAAAAATTAAAATGACAAAAACAAGCAAAATTACTAAAACTTTAACTAAAAATTAATATGAAAACGACTATTGATAGTAATAAAAAAAAAAAATGTACTAAAACATTGACTAAAATTAAAAAGAAAACAGAAAATATAAAAATAAAATGTACTAAAAATATTAATAAAAAATATAATGGCATATTATACTAAAATAACACTGCCTTAAACCTAAAAGAAAAGTAATAAATATTATAATTTAACTAAATGTTACAATTACAGAATGAAAATCAGGTCCATTAAGATTAATTAATATAATAAAATTAACATTAACTAATAAATGCATTAGAAATATTTTCCATTGTTATTTTATGTTAACTAATGACAACACAAATGTTAATATATATAGATATATAATGAAGCAGCATCATGTGACCCTCACCATGCCATCAGTGAAGTACTTGCAGCTCATCTTGATGAATTTGACGGTGGCCGGACTCTCGTCTTCAGACAGGGGCGACAACTCTCTGCGCACGGGCCGCCCGGACCTGCTGCTCGATTCACCGTCCTGTCGGCACACACACACACACACACACACACACACACACACACACACACACACACACACACACACAGTGTCCGTTCATGAAATCCTTAAGGGAAAAAAAGATAAAAACCGGTCTGGAACTTAGTCTTACCTTCTCTGATGCTGTGAGATGTTCAGAGGAACCGTTGACCTGAGAACCGCCCTCTGATTGGTCCACATCAGGAACAAACAATTTCTGCGCGGGATGGAGTAAAACGAGTGGTGAAGTTTTGCACTTTACTGGATCACGAGTCAAAGGCAAGAGAGAAAGAAGTCACCTGTCCAGGTAAGACGCTGTGCGAGAAGAGCCGGTTCAGCTGCACCAGTTTGTTTGGAGTGATGTTGAACTTCAGAGCGATGCTGTTCAGAGTGTCCTTCAGTCCAACCTGACGATCGCCACATTCATGGTCAAATGCATCACGAGGTGTTTATTGATGTGTATGAACAGTGTTTATACAGTAAGAAAGTGGCGTTGGTTAACTCACGGTGTACTCCACGGTTCCTGGAGGTTTATTTTTCTCTTTCTTGGTGTGGCTGCATGATTTACTGTTGTCATCTGAAAATAAAGTCAAAATGGAAAATTCTTATTATACATGATTTATCATCATTATTGTGTTAAATTCATGTTCCTCGTAATATTGAATCAGAATATCTTCTCCAAGCATCTCTTCTCTTCTCTGAAGATGAGGGCGGGGCAACCTGTCACTCACATGAGATCCACCAATAGCAAACCACAACCATCCAAAATCAAGCCCCGCCCTACATTTGTTCTTGTTTGAGAAGCGTTTCACTCGAACTTGTTTCATGCCAACTTTAAAGTTACTTGAAATAAAATTAACTGAAAATAAAATAAATTATTAAATATTAATATAAAATATAAATTATAAAATATTTCAGCTAGTTGGCAAGGCAGTAAAATAACTAAAATTAAAAAAAATGAAAAAAAAACTATATAGAAAAAAAGCCAAAACTAATAAAAATGACAAAAAAAACAAAATTACTAAATGAAAACAAAAAAATATATATAAAAATTAGTGATGACAAAATCGATTAATTGCAATTAATCGCATCTAATAAAAGTTATATATACACAGATTCATATTATTGTATATTTACAAACTTTTATGTTAGACGCAATTAATTATGAATAATCGATTTGGCAGAACTAATAAAAATAAAAAATAATAATATTAATTAAAACTATAATAGTACCTCTAAAATAACATGGGTGTAGTCCAATTTATAGTCATGAACGAGTAACGAAATTAATGAATCAATCAAAATGACTCAAATGAGTCAAATGATTCAAACGACTCAATCACTCACTGAATCAGTCAGAGTGGACATATCGAACTCAAAATTAATTAAAAAATTAGAATGTTAAGCTGTAAAATTTCCTAAGAAGTAAATGACTGTTCATATCAGTGTTATAAAAGTAATAAAAACTATTTTTGATTAACTGAAATAAAGCTTAAATCAAATAAAATATAAGTATTAGATGAAAAATGTAAAAAACGTAAAAAAAATGCTGTCAAACGATTAATCGCGATTAATCGCATACAAAATAAAAGTTTGCCTAATATATGTGCGAGTACTATGTATAATTAATATGTATATATAAATACACAAAATAATGTATATATTTATGAGAAATATTTTATGTACAAAATATTTTTATTTAAATATATAATATAAATTATATAAAAATATTAATAAATACATATACTTGTAAATATTTCTCAAATATATACATGAATGTGTTTGTATTTATATATACATAATAATTACACAAAGTACACCTACATATATTAGGCAAACTCAAACTTTTCTTTGTATGCGATTAATCGCGACTAATCGTTTGACAGCCCATATATATATATATATATATGTGTGTGTGTGTGTGTGTGTGTGTGTGTGTGTGTGTGTGTTTGTATTTTACCGCTTAACACTCTAATTTTTTTTTATTAATTTTGAATTCGATATGTGTGTGTGTATATTATATATATATATATATATATATATATAAATAAATATACACATATACACACACAAACACACACACACACTTACAAACGTTCGTTAGATGAAATTAATCGCAATTAACTGATTTGACACCACTAGTTAAAATAAATTGTTCAAACACTAAAAATTAGTGTTAAAGTAAAACTGAAATAGATATAACGTATAAATTAAAGCAAAACACAAATATTAAAAACAATCAAAAAAACTAAAAACTTAAAAGAAAATGAGAAATGTTTAAATAAAGTCAGTTTAAATTCTACAATTATTAAAAATAAAACTGAAAGGAATTACAAAAAAAAACTAATAAAAATGACAAATGCGCAAAATTAAAATGAAAACTGAAAATATAAAAAATTTAAAACATGAATACTATAGCAGTCAATAAACATCACTGGTCCATATCAACACAGAGAACATCAGCTGACGACAAAAGCCTTTAAAGACTCATAAAGCGCTGTTGTTTATTCAGTGACGTCAGCCTGCGTAATGAGCCGCTGCATCTCACGCAGCGCATGTTAAACATACAGAACAATACGAACGTCATTCAACACCGCGCTCCTCTGAAACTAGAGAAGAGACATCAACACCTCCAGCGGTTACATGACCGAACACGCATGCAAGAGATATCCATCATATCCATATCGGACAAAAACTCTTTCTATGGCAGGTTGCAAAGCACTAAACAGTAAAATGTCTTTAAAGGATTAGTTCACTTTCTAATTAAAATTTCATGATAATTTAAGAAGAAGAAGAGAGCTAGTTCAAGATGAGCATTTATGGTTAAAAGTATATAATTTTTATTTATTTTTTTATAAATAGACTCTTATTCCTCGTCTGGGATCATGTAGAGCTCTTTGAAGCTGCACTGAAACTGACATTTGGACCTTCAACCGTTTGCAATCCTGGAATGTTTTCATCAAAAACCTTAATTTCTTTTCAACTGAAGAAAGAAAGACATGAACATCTTGGATGACATGGAGGAGAGTAAATTATCAGGAAATTTTAATTTGAAAGTGAACTAATCCTTTAAAGGGGCTATATATATATAATATAAATAATGCACAAATGATTCCGTTGAAGTTCCTGGCTGCAGTTCCACTAACGGCCACCGGTGTCGCTAATAAAAAGGGTTTCTGAACTCTACATAACTATTGTGCTATTTATTATCAGTTGTGTTCTGCTCTGGTGGTTTCTTACGTTCTCGTGTGAAAGTTCTGGTCTTTATATACAGCTCAATGCCAGTCAGTTATTTTACACCAGGCAAAACTTATCTGGTTTAGTTATGTAACTTCCTTAACAAACAAAACGTAACCTTTGACTCGGCCGCTGGAGTTCATCTGTAGGTCGGACTGTGTTTGTGTGCTCAGGTCTAAGCGCTGACCCTCTTCCTGTCTGTTTGACTCAGATAAATAACAGACTCAGAGCTGGTTACTTCCTGTGATCCTCACAAACATAGTCACAAGGGTCACATGAACACAATATTATTATTATTGCAGTTCTATTACTAAAGCCATCACAGTCTTGTACCTTTGTATTTTTGTCTGATTTTCAAAAACTTTTTTGCTTCAAATGAAAGTTTATATTGCAATTGCGATTTTACTTTAGCGATTTTGGCTTTTGTTTTTGCTTTTTCAAATATGCTACATTCTAAATGTATTCAGAGCACAAGAAGTGCATGACAAAACATTTCACAGTTAAATAACAGGTATTAACAGCTTGATAAACAGAGATGGCATCTTTTGTCAAGTGTTGGTATTAGTCTTTGGAAGCCGTCTTTATTGACGATGTACGCAGGCACCATGTCTTTGCATATACTGTACAGTACAGTCCAAAAGTTTGGAACCACTAAGATTTTTAATGTTTTTAAAAGAAGTTTCGTCTGCTCACCAAGGCTACATTTATTTAATTAAAAATACAGTAAAAACAGTAATATTGTGAAATATTATTACAATTTAAAATAACTGTTTTCTATTTAAATATATTTGACAAAGTAATTTATTCCTGTGATCAAAGCTGAATTTTCAGCATCGTTACTCCAGTCTTCAGTGTCACATGATCCTTCAGAAATCATTCTAATATGCTGATCTGCTGCTCAAGAAACATTTAATGTGTACAATTGTACAAAATATTTGTGTATAATATTTTTTTTCAGGATTATTTGATGAATAGAAAGTTCAAAAGAACAGTGTTTATCTGAAATCTAATCTTTTGTAACATTATAAATGTCTTTACTGCCACTTTTGATTGATTTAATGCATCCTTGCTGAATAAAAGTATTCATTTCTTTCATTTCTTTTCAAAAAAATAAAAATAAAAACTCTTACTGACCCCAAACTTTTGAACGGTAGTGTATAATGCTACAGAAGCTTTGTATTTCAGATAAACGCTGTTCTTTTGAACTTTCTATTCATCAAGGAATCCTGAAAAAAAAAGTACACAACTGTTTTCAACATTGAAAATAATCATAAATGTTTCTTGAGCAGCAAATCATCATATTAGAATGATTTCTGAAGGATCATGTGACACAGAAGACTGGAGTAATGATGCTGAAAATTCAGCTTTGATCACAGGAATAAATTACTTTGTCAAATATATTTAAATAGTACACAGTTATTTTAAATTGTAATAATATTTTACAATATTACTGTTTTTTACTGTATTTTTAATTAAATAAATGTAGCCTTGGTGAGCAGACGAAACTTCTTTTAAAAACATTAAAAATCTTAGTGGTTCCAAACTTTTGGACTGTACTGTATGTTAGGTGATCGCGTTAGAAATTTCTCTGTGCCGTTTTGATCCTTTCTCATAAGGCATGATGCTTAAAGATACTTGAACGACGGATACTCGTTGAGTTGGTTCAGGCTGGCTTTGAGGCGTGCTTTTGTTAGCTTCAATGGACTTTGTCGACATGCACTGATCATACCGTTTTTTATGGCGCTGTTTTAAGTGCTGGAACAGGTTTGTTGCATTGCCCCGTTTCGTTGCAATAATTTCGCAGGTCTTGCTCTCTGACACATCCTCTCTCCTGAATCCAAAACACTCCAAAAGTATTCAATTAAAATATAAATAAATTAATAAATAAAATTGCAATCTTATGCAATTTAGAAATTGCATGTGCTCAAATCGCGATTGCGATAAATTGCACAGCCCTAGTATGGAGTACCACAAGGCTCAGTACTAGGACCGTTAATAATGACGCTTTTATCACAATTCTGACCTTTAATGTCATAATAGATTTTTTTTCCTCATAGTTTTGACTTTTTATGTCATTATTATAATGCTTATATCATGTCACGCATATATTTGATCATAATTATGACATAGTATCTCATCATTTTGATTTTAGGATCATAATAATGGGTTTTATCTCATAATTTAGAATTTTTGTCATAATTTTGACCTTTCCTGTCATAATTGTCTCATAATTCATGTCTCTTTTGACTTTTTCTGCTATAATTATGGTTTTTATATGTTCCTCACATATTATTGTAGCCTAGTTTGTGCTGAATACAGTGTAAGGACACTTGTGTCATGAATATGTTTATGAACAACTGAAAAAAGCACAAATGTCAGGGCATGTCAAACCTTCTCCAAACCCCAAATCAGCCTCAGACTCACAATATTATTGATTTGACTGCATTGACACCATTGGATGAGAAAAAATCTGTATTGTATATGCGCCATATATATAAAGATGATTAAAAACTTTACTTTATGGACGCTCAACCTGTCTGAATGTTTACCTGATCTGTCATTTTGGCCACTCTTGGTTTTCTCAGGCGGTTCTCTTTCCGCATTCCTCTCCTGAGATTGTCCAATAGGAGCAGGCTCACAGATGACTGGTGTCAAATCAGCATCCGCTTTCTCCGATTGGCTCTGCTTCTGTTGCCGTTTCTTCTTCAGCCTGCAAGACAAAATACAACATCATCAGCATCAACTCTGTCGAAAGAGCAACAAAGAAACTTAATGAAATATAATCCTTCCACAGACTCATGCCACTTGTCCTCTGGTGGCTGATGTAATTGTGAATCTGTGCCAAATCCAGAGAAACTGCAGTGGGCAGAGCCAAGATGGCCAAACAGAGCTCAGCATGGTTTTGTATTATTTTTATGACAAATAAACAACAAATTCTCATTACTGATGAGTAATAATATGAAATACAATTTCATATACATATTTTTGTAATGATTTTAAGATTAAATATTTAGAATTATGACATAAGTCATAAATAAGTCATAAATCTTTAACCACAAATTTGGTTAGTTTTGGTTAGTTTTGACTTTTTGTGTCACAATTATGATGCTTTCATCATATATGTCACATATTTATTTTATCATAATTATAACGTAGAATCTCATAATTTTGATTTTTGTATGTCATAATTATGAATTTTTCCTCATAGTTTAATCTTTATTATGTCATAATAATGATGCTTTTATCATAATTCTGACCTTTAATGTCATAATAGATTTGTTTTCCTCAGTTTTTGACTCTTTATGTCATTATTATAATGCTTATATCATGTCACACATATATTTGATCATAATTATGACATAGTATCTCATCATTTTGATTTTTGGATCATAATAATGGCTTTTATCTCATAATTTAGAATTTTTGTCATAATTTTGACCTTTCATGTCATAATTGAATATTCCTCTTTTGACTTTTTCTGTTATAATTATGGCTTTGTTATAATAAGTTATATGACTTTTTCCCTCATAGTTTTCATCATAATTCCAACCTTTTACTCAAGTCATTATATTATGAAATACAATTTCATATACATATTTTTGTAATGATTTTAAGATTAAATATTTAGAATTATGAGACAAAAGCCATAATTATGACATAATTATGACATAAAAAGCTGAAATCATGAGAAGTAATAAATAAATACCTTAACCAAATTTTCATTACTGAATTCATTAGAATATGAAATACAATTTCATATACATATTTTTTAAATGATTTTGAGGTGAAATATTTAGAATTATGAGATAAAAGCCATAATCATGACACAAAAAGTCTGATTTATGACATAAAAAGTTGAAATCATGAGAAAATAAGTCATAAATTAACACCTTTAACCACAAATTCTCATTACTGAATTCATTATAATATGAAATACAATTTCACATACATATTTTTTATGATTTTGAGGTGAAATATGATCCAGACATGTTCCATGAGAGATTTACATAAACAGATGGACAGGGAAAGAGAGAGAGGAGAAACTGGAAAAGAGATTCTCTAATGGAGTATGACGGCAGGGGGAAGCAGATCGATCAAACTGGAGACGCAGTTAAAGCTGAAACTGCAGGAAACACTCTGCTGCAATAACACACACACACACACACACACTAGAGAGGGAAGTTGAGAACGAGTACGGACACATTCCTCTGCCGAGCTCATGTCCCACATCAGGAAATAGAATGTCATCCAGTGAGCGACATCAAGTTTCCATTTTATTTTATTTTAAAGTGCATTTGTGGGATTGTTTCATTCGTTTTCTGCTCCAGCGGATGAAAATGTTGTGTCTGATCACTTAGTAATGTAACAGAACACTCCTCAACAACACACATGATCAGAGGAATCAATCAAATTCACTTACTCACTCAACTTTAAAGTGCACCTATAACGCCCCTTTCACACGATGTCATACAAGACCCCAGAATGTGTCTGTGAAGTTTCAGCTCAAAATCCCCCACAGATCATTTATTATAGCTTGTCAAATTTGCCCCTATTTGGGTGTGAGCAAAAACACGCCGTTTTTGTGTGTGTCCCTTTAAATACAAATGAGCTGCTGCTCCCCGCCCCCTTTCCAGAAGAGGGCGGAGCTTTAACAGCTCAACAACAACAAAGCTGGAGAATCTCACGCAGCCAAAATGACAAAAGTGTTCAGCCTTACAATAACGGGAGCGAAATGAAGGCGTAAGTGAAGCACGTTTCCTCTGAGGTCGCGGCATCCTGTGTCTCATGAATCTGAGAGATTCCTGGTGGCTTGTGGGTCGGTGTTTCGGTCTAAATAATATGAAATCGTCCTCCTCACATATTCAAAGTGCTGCTTCACACACCTGAACCAATGACATCACAGCTGACATTAAAACAATTCATTTAAAACTATCACATGTCTTCAGAGGTCATGTGAATTACTTTTATGATATTTCATGCTGCTTTTTACTGAGTATGGAATCAAACTTGTGATCTCCTTTTGTGTTATTGGAGATAGGAAATCATAAAGGTTTGTATGGAAGCCTGTTTCGAGCTTTGGGAAATCATGATGTCATAATTATTACATTAAAAAGTCCAAATTTATGTTATAATTATGACTTTTTGTGTCATCATTTCAACTTTGACAATTTTGGTTTTTCATCTTATAATTTTGACTTCTGTCATAATCTGAACTTTTTGTCAAAAAAAAAAAAAAAAAATTATATATATATATAATTATGACTTTTCCTCATAGTTTTTGTCTTTTAATGTCATAATTATGGCTTTTATCTCATAATTTTATGTTATAATAGAATTGTCCTGCTTATATCATGTCACACATATATTTGATCATAATTATAATGTAGTATCTTATAATTTTGACTTTTGTGTCATAATTATGACTTTTTCCTCATAGTTTTATCTTTTTTATGTCATAATTATGGCTTTTATCTCATAATTTTAAATTTGATGTCATCATTATGATGACGCTTTTATCATAATTTTGACCTTTAATGTCATAATAGATTTTTTTCCTCATAGTTTTGAATTTTTATGTCATTATTATAATGCTTTATATCATGTCACACATATATTTGATCATAATTATGACATATCAATAATCAATATCATATCAATAATAATC
Source organism: Chanodichthys erythropterus (assembly GCF_024489055.1). Classification (NCBI taxonomy): domain Eukaryota; kingdom Metazoa; phylum Chordata; class Actinopteri; order Cypriniformes; family Xenocyprididae; genus Chanodichthys; species Chanodichthys erythropterus. Next base: position 22,024,019 of record NC_090224.1, read on the forward strand.
ATATCAATTTTGATTTTTGGATCATAATTATGACTTTTTCCCCTCATGGTTTTGACTTTTTATGCCATAATAATGGCGTTTATCTCATAATTTGTAATTTTTTGTCATAATTATGAATTTTTCCTCATAGTTTCATCTTTTGTATGTCATAATAATATCTTTTATCTCATAATTTTGTCTATTTATGTCACGATTATGAACTTTTCGGTCATAATTATGTCTTTTATCTCATAATTTTGAATTTTTATGATGCTTTTATCATAATTTTGACCTTTAATGTCATAATAGATTTCTTTTCCTCATAGTTTTGACTTTTTATGTCATTATTATAATGCTTATATCATGTCACACATATAGGTTATCATAATTATGACATAGTATCTCATCATTTTGATTTATGGATCATAATTATGACTTTTGACTTTTTATGCCATGATAATGGCTTTAATCTCATAATTAAGAATTTTTGGCATAATTTTGACTTAATTTCTAATAATTTTGACCTTTCATGTCATGAATATTCCTCAGTTTTGACTTTTTCTGTAATAACTATGGCTTTTATCTATTCCTCATAGCTCATCATAATTCCAACTTTTTGTCATAATAATGGCTTTTACCTTTGAATTTAGAATTTTTGTGCCATAATTATTGTTTGTCATTATAATTTTTACCTTTTATGTCATAATTATGTTACATAGTTTTGACTTTTTGCATCATAATTATGATTAACCAAATCATATTTTTTCTTATGTGTCAGAAATAGGCCTTCATAAGTTCAGAGAGTCATGAGGGTGAGAAAACAATGATTTGAGGGAACAATTTTCCACACCAGCAACAAGATCTACAGCAAAATCTGCTAGAAAAAAGCATGTACCAACCAAAAGAAAGTTATCAATTCCTCTTTCAGACGCACCACAGCAGCACTATCATCATTTCCAGATCTTAATGTCGCTCGCATGACTGTACGGCGTTCTGCCCATTTGCCTCTCACTTCCTGTCAAGTGGTTCCTGTGTCAATCCAGTGTTATTTAAAGCGAGCACATCTCACCTGGCAAAGTATCCTGGCCTCTTCTCCGTCTTCTCCATTACGGACCCCTGAGACGCAGCAACTCTTTCCAGTCCGGTATCGGGGCCTCTCCTTCCGTCGTGCAGCGGTGCCCGAGCGTTCCTGTCCTAACACACACACAAAAAGCAGAAGGAGGCCAATATCGGCCCCTTAATATGTCCACCCTTATCTCTAGTCGTGGGTCAATAGGTCACATACAGGTTGCTGCAATAAACCCACTGACAAAAACATCAGCTCAGAGCCGGAAAACTGTCGATTCGGACTGGATCTGTTGAGGCTGAGCTTGTTTTTTGGGGGTGAAGCCATTAGATCACCTCTGATGATGGCATATCTCACTCATTATTGTTCAAGATCAACAAAGCCAGTGTTTGATTTGAGATAAGCTGTGATTAGATTGAGCCAAACCATCTGATATCTCAAATCAATCTGCTTTGGTTACATGATGGGGGGTTAAACTGAGCAGATAAATGACATAATCCTATTGAACAGAGAGTGAAACCCACGTTTATCACGTCTGAGATGTGAAACTCACGTTTAGCACGTAATTTTACGCGAATGCATGCAAAATGACGTCACGTGCATGACATTACAGTCGAGCTTTCATATGGAAATTCATGCACAAAAGACAACATTACGTGCATGCATTAAAATTAAACATTTTAAATAGATGACATCATGCATAACTTTATATACATGATCGACGAATAGGCCAAATGCTGTTAAATTCTGTTCTGTTGCATGCATTTGAAACATGTTATCTGAAAACAGATATAATAAGGACATATATTGGATCCTGCAGGAAATGCATGTGCATTTTTGAAGAAACAAGAACCCACCTAAACAAACACTACATCCCTGAAGATCCAGCAGCTCCTTCTTCACTTGGTGTTCCCGTCGATCATATAAACGCTCTTCTTATTCGTGTGATGTGAATGAGAATCCACTATTGTTGATATAAACACACACACATGCAGTCCAGGCTAACAGGCTAAAGCTAAAGGTATTAAAGTCCTTCCATTTCGGGATTGATTGAAGCGGATTCCGTTTGTTTCCTGATATATTTCCGAAACACCGACGGCTGCTTTCGGGACTTTGACGCGTTATATCGAGAGTCAATCGTCAAAAACGTTTGATGTGCGTGTTTGGGTTTGCAAATGGAATTATTTATGTATTCATATCTAAATTTAAATGTCGGGTTTCTCATAGGTCGAAGTCCTCTTATACCACGCCCATTTTCCCGTATGATTGACAGGAAAAGCGGAAAAGCCCCTCCCTGTTTTATGCTGTATTTATTGGGTTTTACATCATTTACATGATTTTATCTAGAATTCTGTTTTATTTGGTTGCAATTGTAGTGCTTTAAAAAAAAAAAAAAAAAGTTTTATATTTTATTTTTAGCAAATTATAACAATTATATTATTTTTGGATCATAATTATGACTTTTTCCTCATAGTTTTGACTTTTAATGCCATAATAATGGCTTTTATCATAATTTTGAAATGTAATGTCATAATAGATTTTTTCTTATATAGTTTTGACTTTTTATGTCATTATACACATATATTTGATCATAATTATGACATATTATCTCATAATTTAGATTTTTGGATCATAATTATGACTTTTTCCTCATAGTTTTGACTTTTTATCTCATAATTTTTCATAATTTTGACTTAATATCTCATAATTTTGACCTTTCATGCCATAATTAAATATTCCTCTTTTGACTTTTTCTGTTATAATTATGGCTTTTATCTAATAATTATGACTTTTTGTCATAATAATGACTTTTACCTTGTAATTTAGAACTTTTGTGCCACAATTATTGTTTGTTGTCATAATTTTGACCTTTTATTGTGTGTGACCGTGTTGTTTTTTCATTTTACATCATTTACAAGATTTTATCTAGAATTCTGTTTTATTTTCTTGCAATTGTAGTGTTTTTTTTTTAGATATTTTATAATTTGCTAAAAAATAAATAAAATATAACAAGTATATTAACATCCAAAACTATCAAAACATTGCTTTTGCCAATGGTAATTAATTAAATATATAAATAACTTGAAACTGAAGTGTGACAACTTGCCCCAATCTATAATACTCTTGTCCTGAGCTCACAGTTTTGAACTCAAAATGGTTGTAATTCATGAATTCTTTGGAGTACAGACCTGTTTTTGAAGACGACATTCAACGGATTAAAAAAATAAAACTGTAAATATGTTGTAGAAGCTTAAGTTTATTGTAAAACAAATGTAGTGAACTAAATATTTTTATTTAATACAAAAAATATTTTACAAAATAACCTGGACTCTAAAAATTGCTAGAAAATCAAAGCCGTACATCTAACTAAGTTGCGTTCCAAATTTGAATTTGATATCACAAAAATTGAGCCGCAAAAATGTTTTAAAGTTTCCTTTCCATGGTAATGCATGTGTCCGGTTTCGGTTACGGTAAAGTCATCGCGTCACTGCAGCGGCCGTTAGAAGCTCCGGTTTCTATAGAAACAGTCAGACGCGCGCCTCCGAAATGAGACACAAGAGACGCGCATTTAGGACTGTGCATGCGCATTAGCTTGATCCAGCCTGAAAAATACCGTTTTTTGGTCATGATTCGAGCATTTAGAAACAAAGTTTATGAGACAGTTGTTGTCAGATTTCATTGGTGATTTCAAATATGAAATTTAATGGAAAGCTTGTTGAACAGCTTTGGAGAATTTAATGTTTCCCCATTCAAAGATATAGGAGCTGCACTTGGATGCCCGAGAGGCTTTTCAAAGATGGCCGACTTTGCTTTCAAGGAAAGTCTGTTCACTCGACGCCTCTGGGCAGCCATTTAAGGAAACCCAAAAAATTAAAAAACTGCTTGACAAAATCTGACATGAACTGTCCCATAAATGTTATTTCTTATGCTCAAATAGCGTTAAAAAGGCTTACTTTTCAGGCTAGACGAGCCAATGCGCATGTGCAGTCATAAACGCGAGTCTCAGGTTTCTATGGGAACCGGAGCTTCTAACGGCAGTGTAGTGACGCAATGACTTTATCGATCAGCGATTGGCTCTGTTACTTAGAAGGCGGGATTAATTCCGCCATTTTGCGCGTTGCAGTTTCTCCCTTTCATGAACCGTCTTTCTACTATACTGAAGCGTGTGATAGGATCCGGGACATAAACACTGTTGAAATATTTGAAAGCACCTGTCTGAAACAGAACTGAAACCAGTTCTTACGTCATTGAACTGTGTATCTTTGTTTTTAATAGAAAAATGAAAAAGTAAGAGAAGTGGTTGATCTGTGCTGTTTTCAGCTGTTGGCGTCACATATGCTGGAACACGATCTAGATCTGATCTAGATCTGAAGTGACGATGTCACGCCCTGAGTGACGCGCTGTATAATAAACACAATTCTCTGTATGTATGAACATATTCATTAATATTTTATATGCATTTAAACAATACTGATTAGCTATACTTTTGAAAAACCACAACAAAAACAGTTCTTTCCAATCTCTTATTCAACAAAAGTCAGAATGTTAGTTTAAAGGGCACCTTTCACAAGATGTAATATAGTCTTTGGTGTCTCCAGTTTCAGTTTCAGCTCAAAATCCCCCACAGATCATTTATTATAGCTTGTCAAATTTGCCCCTATTCGGGTGTGAGCAAAAACACGCCGTTTTTTTGTGTGTCCCTTTAAATGCAAATGAGCTGCTGCTCCCGCCCCCTTTCCAGAAGAGGGCGGAGCTTTAACAGCTCAACAACAACAAAGCTGGAGAATCTCACGCAGCCAAAATGAGGAAAGTGTTCAGCCTTACATTGTTCAAACCGGAGTCGACACTGATGGAGAGACTCAGGAAGAAGTTACAACTTTTAGACGTTTCTGAATGGTTAGTGGATAAATTGATGTAGTTGCTGTGGAGTTGATTCAACTCATCCACTAGCATGTGCCGTCATGTTCATCTTTTGTGTTGAATTGACCCTCGTTTGGCTTAAAATGACGGCATGTCAACAACACTCGACTACAACAACTCTTCCTCTTCTCTAAAGCAGCCCAACATGGCCCCGCCCCCTTTGTTGAGTGTTCTCGGGGGCGGGGTTTATGTACATTTAGGGGTTTGTGATGTCACTAACCCAGGAAGAAGCTCGTTGTAGTCCTTAAGCAGTCTCTCTTTGCATTGAACTTTGAGCGTCGTAACTTTACAGATGTTGTTTATGATCAAACAGCAACATTACACACTAACTAAAGTTAAAAAAGTGAAATCATAATCAACCACCGCTTTAAATAGAGCTTCTGTAGCTCCGCCCCTTTTCAGCGCTGCACTCGTTGTGTTGTGTCTTCTGGTTTGTATTTCCACAGATCTTACGGATTTATGAATGAACGGCTCTTTTTAAAATCTTTCCAGTCAACATTACAATGCTCAAGATAACTTTCATTAACTCTACAGTAAGTAAATCCACCAGCTAATTACTCTTTACTCAATTTTAAAGAACACTTTATATTCCAAAAAAGTGTCTATATAAGGAGAAATGTCTTAACTTCCTTTTTGAACATGAATTTGAAGTTGATATCACTAAAATTGAGGTTCCTGTGAAATTCTGTTTAGGTGCAGTACCAAAAATAGCCACCGGGTGACAAACACATTCCACATTCTCAATTCTGATCACTGTAATACTAATGAACATCATCATAAATTAAAGGCTGTACAATAAATATTACCATAATATAAAATGTATATGATATATCTTTATTTTTTCACATTACCATAACTGCTTTTAATCAATTGTTGTGTATTATTTTAGACCATGACAATGAGACACAGATGAGTTATATTTCGGTTTAGCGCAGGTTCACAGCTGAGGAACTCCCGCCACCATCTCACTCTCAATCCCGCACTCATCACGGCCTCTCAGGATCTTAAAATAACCTGCAGAAGACAAAACCTTCAGATAATGAACACTGTGTAGCGCTCGGCAGCAATAATAAAGGTTTGAAATTATTGTAAATGATAAATATTATACATTATTTTAGTAATAAGTTATATATCATAATAATTTCCACAAAATATTCTAAGATACTAGTTTTTTTTAAATATAAGAAACTTATATAAAAATGTATTATTTATTAATGTATTATTATTAAATTATTATAAATTATTATTATACATTATTTTAATTATATATATATATATATATATATATATATATATATATATATATATATATATATATATATATATATATATATATATATATAATTAAATAACGATTAAAGAATATCCAATATTAAAATAATGTATAATTATCATATATAGCCTACAAATTATTGTAATTACTATAAATTACTAGTATTAGTATTATACATTATTTTATTATACTTTATAATAAACGGTTATTATTATGAGATTAATTTCCACAAAATACAATATAAGAAATTATTATATTAATTATGCAATATTATTAAAAATATACTGCAATATGACTTGGAATATCCCTCAATTACTGTACATTATAAATATTATACATTATAAGAAATTATTATTATTATTATAATTTTCACAATAATTGCAATATAAGAAACTGCTATTAAAATTGTTTCTTAAAATATAAGGAACTATTATATAAAATATGCAATAATGTTAAAATAATGTATTATAATCACAATTTATAATAATTTTAATTATGTTTTAACTTTTTAATTTATTATTATATTTTGTTATGTTATTACTTTAACATATTTTAATATTAATTTATTTTAATATTTTGATATTTTATTTTATAATTGTATTTTAACATTTATTTTTAATTATTTTATAATTAAAAAATATTGTATTATATTTTATTATGTAGTTATTTCTTGTTTTTTGAAGTTATTTCAATATTTAGTTATTTTAATTTAGTTATTTTATTTTTTTATATTTATTTTAATATTTTGTTATTTTATTTTTGTTTATTTTTGTTCATTTTTAATATTTTATCTTGTTATTTAAAACTGTATCTTAAAATATGAGCAACTATTATATAAAATATGCAATAATATTAAGATAATGTATAATAATTTATAATAATTTTATTAATGTATAGTTTTAATTTATTTTTAAATTTTGTTGTTATTAGTGTAACATTTTAATATTAATTTATTTTAATATTTTGATACTTTATTTTATAATTGTATTTTAATATTTTGTTATTTTATTTTATAATTAAAAATATATTTTATTATATTTTATTTTATTATTAAGTTATTTCTTGTTTTTTAAAGTTATTTCAATATTTTGTTATTTTATTTTATTTTAGTTATTCTATTATTTGTATTTATTTTAATATTTTGTTATTTTAGTTTTTTATTTTTGTTCATTTTTAATATTTTATCTTGTTATTTAAAACTGTATCTTAAAATATGAGCAACTATTATATAAAATATGCAATAATATTAAAATAATGTATAATAATTACAGTTTAAAATACATGAATGTATTATTAAATAATAAATGAATGTAATTATTATACACAATATTTTGGCAATAAGTTATTATAATAAAAATGCAACAGTGTGCATCATCATCATCATCATCATCCAGCGGTGATCCGGGTCGGTTCTCACCGTTGTCGCCCCAGTCGGAGTTCCAGGAGTTGGCCACCAGCCAGTACGGCGTTCCCTTCTCTTCTCCCCAGCCCAGGATCTTCACGGCATGGCCGCCCAGTTCGGACCCGGTCACATGCTGGTAAACGCCTGAGAGATCAAACAGAATAACTGACCGGTTCTGCAGATGACCGCTAAAGACACATGATTAAAGCTCCCTGACCCGTCTTGTAGAGCAGGAAGTCCTCATAGACGGTGAAGGCCGCTTCCACCGGACCGTTGATGTACAGTTCAGTCATGATCTGCTGCTGGTCCGACGGGAGGTTGTACGCTTTATAGCCTGCAGGGGGCGACGGAGACACGTGACGTGAGGCGGTCGAGGCTTGGAAGCTTACAGACAGAAGAGGAAGGTGCAGTGAACTCACCGAAGTGCTTGTCCTGTTTGTAGGGGACGCTGTACTGCGGGATACAGGCCGCGTCACACTCCGGTGTGTCCTGCTCACCTGAACACGGCGGCCGGGTGCCGTTCACATGATGCTCACAGGGCGGGATGGTGTAGGGTCTGCAACCTAGAAGTGTTCAAAAACATCTATTTTATCATTAGATCCATTTTATTTTAATATTTGATGTTATTATTTTTTATTTATTTTAATGTTTATTTTTTATTTAAAATTTAAAATGATATTTCTTAATGTTTTTTCAATATTTTGTTATTTTACTTTATTTAAATAATATATAGTTATTTTATTGTATTTTTTTAATTATTATTATTACTTTTTTAAATAATTTTGTTATTTTTTATGTATTTTAATGTTTTATTTTATTTTTTATTTTAGTTTCATATTTAAATTTTTTATTTTTAAATTTTATTTTATTACTTTAACAAATTTTAATAATAATTTATTTTAATATTTAGATTTTTTTATATTTTATTTGATTATTTTGTTATTTCTAATTGTTATTATTTAAATATTATATCATTTGTTTATATATAGTTATTTTATTGTATTTCATTATTTATTTTATTTTTTTGTTTTTTATTTATTTTTGAATATTTTGTCAATTTATTTTATTTTCATATTTTGTTATTTAATGTTTTCAATTTATTTTAAGATTTTATTTTATTATTTTTTATATATTTTATTTTATCACTTTAACATATTTTAACATATTGTAACATTTATTTTATTATTAATTTATTTTAATATTTAGTTATTTTATTATTTTGTTATTTCTTGTTTTTTTATTTATTTCAATATTTTGTTTTATTGTATTCTATTATTCATTTTAATTATTTATTTTGTTTACTTTTATTGTTTTACCATGTTATTTTATAATTTTTTTTAATTTACTTTCATATTTACTTTTATTTTTAATTTGTTTTAATATTTTTTAAATGTATTTTAATATTTATTTTTTATTTAATTTTATTATTGTTTGTTATTTTTTGTTTTTTATTTATTTATTTCAATATTTTGTTGTTTTATTGTATTCTATTATTCATTTTATTTATTTTTGTTTATTTTTAGTATTTTATCTTATGTTATTGTTAATGGGTTTTTTATTTACTTTAATATTTAATTTTATTTTTAAGTTGTTTTAATATTTTTAAATGTATTTTAATATTTTTTTTAATTTTTTATTTAATTTTATTATTTTGTTATTTCTTGTTTTTTAATTCATTTTAATTATTTATTTTTGTTTATTTTTAGTATTTTATCTTATGTTATTTTTTATGTTTTTTTTAATTTACTTTAATATTGTATTGTATTTATTTTTTCTTTATTGTATTGTATTTATTGTATTTTATTTTAATGTTTTTATTTATTTTATTTTTCATTTTTATTGTAATATATTTATTTTAATATTTTAATTTAATATTTTATTTCTCCAGTGCACAAACCACATTATTGTACCAAAGTTGTATAGTTTTTTAATTATGATTCATGTCATTTCACACTTACATAAGTTTTTTGCAGAACACAAAAGGAGATATTTAGAATAATGTTCACGCCACAAAAGTGTGTTGCTGCAGATTTGACAAATGAAACTTTAATGTAAATCTACTATCCTTAACCTAAATTAGGAAAGGCTGTAAAGATCCAGATGGGATCACTGCTGTTCTGATCCAGACTCACCCTCATTGGAGCCATAAAGTCCTCCAGTCACCAGGCCGGATTTAGTCCAGTAGTCCCACGCTTCTGCCGGATAACCTCCAGAACACCTGCCTCAAACAAAGAGAACACAGATGTGACGGCTCAGTCAGTCAGATGTTTCTCCTGACAGTCGAGTGATGATGATGATGATGATGATGATGATGGGACGCACCCGAAGCCGCACTGATCGCAGCAGGACAGCAGGTCTTCAGCGGAGATCTCCACCGACACGTTTCCTTTGCTGTGGATGCAGATGCGGTCAGAGATGGCCTCGGCCGCCCCGAACGCCTGCGGACACACACACACACACAGGGTCATCACAGACGTCACACGTGTCAGAGTGTCTTCGCTCGTGTTGAGACGCTCTTTACCCAGCAGGACCCGCAGTTCCCCTGATCCCGGATCTGACCCAGGCTCTTGCAGTACGGCCACTCGGACCGCGGGTCGAAACTGTCCGGAAGCTTCACGTTGGTGGCGTGTTTCACCCTACAGGTGGAGAAAATTTATATTAAATAACTTGGTGAGTTTTCCATATATTTACTGAAATCATCAGATATTATTGAAGCTTTAACTTTTCATGCACTTTCAAAACCACTTGTTCAATATATTATAAAAACATTATTTTTTTAAGTGTGTGTAATAATCCTGTCATTGTATGTTACGAATATTAGTTCTTTGACTAATTGCTTTTTGTTCCTCTTTTGTATGTCGCTTTGGATAAATGCTTGAATGTAAATGTAATTAGGAAATATGTTTTACATAAAGAAAATTAAGCCTATTTTTAAAAGCATTTTTTCATTGTGACATTATTATTTTGCAAGACAATTTTGCACATTTACCCCCCTAAATTCTCATTACTGTAATGTGCTCATTAAATGTATTTATTTGATGTAATGTAGTGCGATTTGTCATTATTTGTCATTTTATTTATTTATTTATTTAAAATAGTGCAATTTTTGTTATTCTTTCTCATTGTTATTTATTTCATTACTTATTTAATATAGTGTAATTTTTATTTTAGCATTGCTCTTATTTATGTAATATAGTGCATTTTTTTCATTATTTGTCATTGTTATTTATTTATTTATTTAATATAGTGCAATTTTTGTCATTATTTCTAGTTATTTATTTATTTTAATTTATTTATTTAATACAGTGCAATTTTTGTCATTATTTCTCATTGTTATTTATTTATTTGTTTATTTATTTTAATTAATTTATGTAATATAGTGCAATTTTTGTCATTATTTCTCATTGTTATTTATTTATTTGTTTATTTATTTTAATTAATTTATTTAATATAGTGCAATTTTTGTCATTATTTCTCATTGTTATTTATTTATTTGTTTATTTATTTTAATTAATTTATGTAATATAGTGCAATTTTTGTCATTATTTCTCATTGTTATTTATTTATTTGTTTATTTATTTTAATTAATTTATGTAATATAGTGCAATTTTTGTCATTATTTCTCATTGTTATTTATTTATTTGTTTATTTATTTTAATTAATTTATTTAATACAGTGCAATTTTTGTCATTATTTCTCATTGTTATTTATTTATTTGTTTATTTATTTTAATTAATTTATGTAATATAGTGCAATTTTTGTCATTATTTCTCATTGTTATTTATTTATTTGTTTATTTATTTTAATTTATTTATTTAATATAGTGCGATTTTTGTCATTATTTCTAATTATTTATTTATTTTAATTAATTTATTTAATATACTGCAATTTTGTCATTATTTGTCATTGTTATTTATTTATTTATTTGTTTGTTTTAATTTATCCTTTAATATAGTGCAATTTTTGTCATTATTTCTAATTATTTATTTATTTTAATTTATTTATTTAATATAGTGCAATTTTGTCATTATATCTCATTGTTATTTTATTGTAGTGCAAATTAAATGTTGTACAATAAATATTACCATAATATATCAGCACTTTAAAATCTTTACTATAATGAGAGTTTAGTTTAATGAAAATGTATTAAGCATGTGAGTGAGACACGTACAGTTTTATTTCTTCTTCCCAATAAAATGTTAGTGTGCGTTAATCCCAGATATTATTGCAATAGAACAAAACACAGGTTTACATTCATGCATGCGGCAGATGCTTTTCAACTGATTGAACGACACAAATAAACACCAATCAAACAATATTAGCGTGCAAATTAACTGCATTTTAGAGAAAGATCTACTGAAATTTTAATGTGAAGTTTGTTTGAGTCTCATATGTGTCATGTGATCACGTCACTCACGTATCAGGCAGTCGGCGGCCCTTCAGCAGCGTCCCACAGAGAGACTTCAGATACCCGTCCTTCACATTCTGGAAATTCACACCCGCCTGTGAAGAAACGAAAGAGAGGGATGGAAAGAAAAGAGGAAGAGAGAGCGATAAACAGGTGCATCAGTCGTAATTCTGATGATGTGATACTGTAAAACCCCTCTGACCGTCCATGTGGTCTTGGCCGTATTGATGATGTTGACCATGTCATGTGACCCTGTGGAGAGCTGCGGGCGGCCACAGGTGACGGACAGCAGAGAGAACAGACACAGGAAACAGAGACGCGACATCCTGAGGAGGAAGGAAATGAGATTTATTACTGGCTCAGATATGTGGCTGATATTTCAGATTTAATATACATGTGAATAAGAAAATAAAAAATATATATATAATAGTAAAAATATATAAAATACATTTAAATCATATAAAATCTAAATTACAAATAGTTTTTTTATTTAAAAAATAATTTTAATTTCATTGCAATTTTTGATTACCCATATTTGTAATATTCATATGAATAAAAAAGAAAAATTAAGATTAATAAAAAAATAAGACTAACTAAAAAATATAAAACATTTAAATTACATCAAATAATTTAAAAAAATAAAATAAAATGGAACACAAAAAATAATTATTTTGAGATTTTTTAAATTAAAACTTGTTACAATTTCATTTAAATATTTGATTAACCATATACAGCTATGGAAAAAATTAAGAGACCACTCCAAGTTCAGAAATCAATGTTAAGTGGTCTCTTATTTTTTTCCATAGCTGTATATGTAATATTTATGTGAATAAAAATGAAAAATTAAGACTAATAAAAGTTAAAAATGCAAAACATATTTAAATTAGATAACATTTAAATTATAATAGAACACATAAAATAATTATTTTGAGATTTTTAAAAGAAAAAATTGTTACAATTTCATTTAAATATTTAATTAACCATGTATGTAATATTTATGTAAATAAAAAATACAAAAAAATATATATTTTGAGATTTTTTAAATTAAAACTGGCTACAATTTCAATGAAATATTTTGTAATATTTATGTGGATAAAAAATGCAAATAAAGACTTAATAAAAAATTAAGACAATAAAAAATATGAAATGTATTTAAATGCAAAAAATCTAACAAAATTATTATTTTAAATATACAAGTTACAATTTCATTGCAATATTTGATAATTCACATAAATATTATAAACATGGTTAGACAAATTAAGACTAATAAAAAATTAAAAAAATATAATTAGATTAAATTTCAATAAATAAAATACAATTATTTTGATTTTTTTTTTATTAAAACTTGTTACATCATAGAAATATTTGATTTTCCATATTTAGTCTATAAAAGTTACATTTTTGAAGGATTATGCTATATTTGCAATTGTTAATATCAAGATAAAAATGTCTCCGATAAAATCAAAATAATTTCAAAACATTAAACACTAATATGACGAAAACAAGCCGTTACCTGAGCATCAGATTCTGTTCCTCGTCTCTCAAGCTGAAGATTCACAACGCCACAAAACGTGAAGTTTGCTCCGTTAAAAACCCTCATCATGTGACCGACTGTCAGGTGTCTTTTACAGCGTCACAAGACAAGCAAAGGTCTAAATCTCAGAAAGTGTTTATGCTGCAGGTGTAACATCACCTGACCAACACATTTATACAACTTTTCCTTAAAAAAAACCCAACAGAAACAAAAATGTCACAATAATAGACAGAGTTTGCAGGATTTTTCTTCATTCCTAAAAGCTAAAACATGCATCAATGAATCAAACGAGACATTTGAATATATTCATATTCTCTAAATTTATTTACAAATCAAACTCCCACATTACATAGCAATGCTAAATAAACCGAATGTTGGTATGTACAAGCTTTTCCACATAAAAGCTGAATATTAAGGACACTTTGCAGTCGTACGGCAGATAATCTTCACTCCGCAGCGACTGAATAATTAAACTGATCCGATGAAAATGGACCAATTCATGTGCAAAACCAGAACTATGATCCAGTGGACGTCAAACATTTCCACACGTATGATCTTCAAAACCACATGACACCTGACAAAACCACGTCTGGGTCATTTTCCACCCCATAATCAAGACGGAAAAAGTATTTTTGGACATTATTTTTTTAAATGCACTGAGAAATTGTGCAGAAATTAATTAATTATAATGCAACAAATCATAATGGTCCTAAAACTTGAGAGCTATTAAAGGTAAAACAAACAAATTTCTGTCTAAAGGACAGATTATTTTTATATTGTAATAAAGACTGTTTTCTGCACGTTGATGGAACAAAAAAAAAAACACAGAAAAAAAAAAGAAAAAAAAATCAACAAAAACTTCAGCGTCAGAAAATGACTTTACAATAATTTTCTTTGAGAGTCTCAGATGAAGCTCGAAGAACGTCCGTCAAAGACGCAATTACTGTAACCGGACAACCGGATGAACCTCAGGAACACGTGCAGGTCATATTTCACCACAAAAACACAGAAATTAAATATTTAAGCTATATATGACTGATGACTATACATATAATTATATATATACACTACCAGTCAAAAGTGTGGAAACATTACTATTTTTAATGTTTTTGAGCAAAGTCTCTTATGCTCATTAAGGCTCCATTTATTTAGTCATAAATACAGAAAAAACAGTAATATTGTGAAATATTATTACCATTTAAAATTATGGTTTTCTATTTTAATATACTTTAAAATGTAATTTATTCCTGTGATCAAAGCTGAATTTTCAGCATCATTACTCCAGTCTTCAGTGTCACATGATCCTTCAGAAATCATTCTAATATGATGATTTATTATCAATGTTGAAAACAGTTGTGCTGCTTAATATTATTTTATAACCCGAGACACTTTTTCAGGAGTATTTGATGAATAAAATTAAAAAACAAATCAGCATTTATTCAAAATATAAATCTTTACTATCACTTTATCAATTTAACACATCCGTGCTGAATAAAAGTATTAATTTCTTTCAAAAAAAAGAAAAAGAAAAAAAAATACTGACCCCAAACTTTTGAACGTTAGCGTATATTGTTACAAAAGATTTATATTTTAAATAAATGCTGATATTTTTTAACTTTTTATTCATCAAAGAATCCTGAAAAAGTATCACAAGTTATAAAATAATATTAAGCAGCACAACTGTTTCCAACATTGATAATAAATCATCATATCAGAATGATTTCTGAAGGATCATGTGACACTGAAGACTGGAGTAATGATGCTGAAAATTCAGCTTTGATCACAGGAATAAATTACATTTTAAAGTATATTAAAATAGAAAACCATAATTTTAAATGGTAATAATATTTCACAATATTACTGTTTTTTCTGTATTTATGATGAAATAAATGGAGCCTTAATGAGCATAAGAGACTTTGTTCAAAAATATTAAAAATAGTAATGTTTCCACACTTTTGACTGGTGGTGTGTGTGTATATGTGTGTATATATATATATATATATATATATATATATATATATATATATATATATATATATATATATATAATATATATAAAATGCATAAATATAAATTACATTTATAAAAACTACATTCACATACATACATACATATATAAATATATAAATTAAAATATAAATTATATATAATATATAGGTATATATATGTGTGTATATATATATATATATATATATATATATATATATATATATATATATATATATATATATATATATATTATAAAATTACATTTACTTAATTCATATTTCATATTCATACATTTACTTAATTCTTTTTTAAATAAAAATATATGTTTTTAATTTTATTTGTGTAAAAAAATATTTTACAAAGTCAAAAATCATAATAGGCTTAATTTTCTTAATGCAAAATATTATTTCTTATTTTTTCTCGCTTGAGAAAAATGAGGTGAAACATGAGCTGGACGTGTGTGTTTGTGAGATTCACCTAAATAAAAAAATAACCTAAAAATCCCGAGCCCTTCGCAAGCCTGTTCTGGCAGGTTCGGGCGTTCGGAGGGAAGCGTCTCAGTGTCCCTGCATGTCTGCGCCCCCTGGTGGCCCCGCCGTGGCGTTCAGGTACTGCCAGCTGAGGGCCGCCAGCAGCATGGCCGCCGACACGTACACCGGAGAGATGTGGTGCGCTCGGGACGACAGCGCCGCTCCGGACAGGCTCTTCTCACAGATGAGATTCAGGATACACAGAGTCTTTTCCCGGGACGGATCCGTGACGGAGACTTTCTGCAGGATCTGTGGGGGAGGGACGGGATTACACACCAGGATCAGGATTACAGGAGTAAACGGATCATCTGCCCATATATACACACACTACTGTTCAAAAGTTTGGGGTCAAAATGCGAAAATTTATTTTATTTTATTCATCAAGAATACATTAAATTGATCAAAAGTGACAGTAAAGACATTTATAATGTTTCTGTTTCAAATAAATGTTGTTCTTTTGAACTTTCTATTCAGAAAAGAATCCTGAAAAATAACATGTCACGATTTCCACAAAAATATGAACACTGATAATAATCATAAATGTTTCTTGAGCATCAAATCATCATATTAGAATGATTTCTGAAGGATCATGTGACACTGAAGACTGGAGTAATGATGCTGAAAATTCAGGAATAAATTACACTTTACTATATATTCACATAGAAAACAGCTGATTTACATTGTAAAAATATTTAACAATTTTGGTGTATTTTTGATCAAATAAATGCAGCTTTGGAGAGTCAGCGTTTTTGAACAAATCTCTTGAGTGAATGATTCAATGACTCACTCATTCAGACTTCACTTGTTTCATTACTGAATGAATCAGTGTTTTTGAACAAATCTCCTGAATGAATGATTCAATGACTCACTCGTAAAGGCTTCACTTGTTTCATTACTGGATGAATCAGCGTTTTTGAACAAATCTCCTGAATGAATGATTCAATGACTCACTCATTCAGACTTCACTTGTTTCATTACTGAATGAATCAGTGTTTTTAAACGAATCCCTCGAGTGAATGATTCAATGACTCACTCAAAGATATGTGCTGCGTTCCAATTCGCCTACTTATACTACGCCCTAAAAGTATGTACTCTTTCTGTGAACAAAAAGTACTTACTTTTGAGTGTGTAGTAAAAGAGTAGACAAGCTTTGGGACATACTAACACGTCATACAATTGCATCTTTTCTCTCTGTCGCATCCAGTCACCGTAAACTGCCCTGTCAATCATCTTACATCCTCCACATTTCATTTAGTTAATTTCCTACCGTATCGGAGAGAAATGCAGCACGTTGATCTGCAGTCACGAGTCTTTCATGTGGAGAACTGTCCTCATATTAATGCATAATGATGAATTTAAAAGTTAATGGCCATTCGGATCTTTATAAAAGTCCACATTGGTATTTGCAGATGAAAAATAACACGGGTAACATTAAATATATATTTTCTATCAGGTTAAAATGATTATTAGTCACTCAAATCTCTCAGCGTCGATCGCGCGTATCCGCCATGTTTTGTAGTTTTTAACACTTTTTACTCGTGTTTGTAGTTCTGAACTGAATCCTCGTCCAATGCGCAATGGGTTGTGGGCAATATTAGCCTCTATAGTGTGCACGGATCCACACTTCGAAAATCTACCGGAAATAATAGACCATCCGGGGACTTTTGGCATACTCTTTTCAACATACTATGCTTTGGGACACACTTATTTTAATCTCACATGCTATTTAGGATGGATAGTATGGACATTGGAACGCAGGGCTTGTTTCGTTACTGAATGAATCAGTGTTTTTGAACGAATTTCTTGAGCGAATGATTCAATGACTCACTCATAAAGACTTCACTTGTTTCATTGCTGGATGAATCAGTGTTTTTGAACAAATCTCTTGACAAATATATTTTTTAACAGTCACTTGTCGCCACCTACAGGTGTAATTATGTAATTGATACAATCTTTATTCGAAGCATCAAGTTACTTTCAGAAGGTGATTTACTCTATTTTAAACTCTACTGTAGACATCAGTGTTTATATCTGAACTATAAACTTTTATCTCAGTACTTCTGTGATCATCTGAATGATTGTAAGAGAGAAATAATGATACTGAGTGATTGAAAATAAATAAAGGACGCACCTCCTGACTGTACTGAGCGATGATGCTCTGAACGGCGCCCATGTTTGTGGCCTGCATCATGAGCGTCACCGCCTGACCCTTCCGGATCTTCACCACACCCTGAAACACCTGAGGATTGTTGTAGCACGCAGACAGAGTCGCTATCGCCATCACCTGACCGGAGGAAGAACACGACTACAACAATCAGCATCAGCAAGCTCTTTCTGAGGACACCAACATGTGCAAACATTCACAGCACAAAAATGAGTAAAACCACCATAACGATCACTATATTCATAAAGCACAGATCATGTTATTTACATGCAAATTTATAACTACAGTACTATACTATCTTTTTTTCATATTTTGAATTAGTTTTTAGAATTTTCCATTTTAATTTTGTTACACTTTTAGCCATTTTTATTAGTTCTTTTTTATGTATATTTACATATTAATTAATTTCAGTCATTTTACTTTTAGTAATTATAGTACCTCAACCTAAATTAAACAAATATTAGACACTTTGTAACTGAAAAGTGTAAGTTTTATTATTTTTATTTTATTTATTATTTTAATATTCTATTTTGAATTAGTTTCAGTTTTTAGTTTTCAGTTATTTTAATCATTTTGTTGTGCATTTTAGTCGTTTTTATTAGTTTTAGTTTTTTTTTAAATATATTTAGTTTTTATTTAATTTGTTTCAGTTTTAATTTTAGTAATTTTAGTACTTCAAATTAAACTAAACAAATATTAGACACTACGCAACTGAATTAAAATAATTTTAAGTTTTTAATATACTATTTTAATTCAGTTTTAATTTTTAGTTTCACTTTTCACGTTAATTTAGTTAGATTTAATAATTTTGTTGTGCGTTTAAGTTGTTTTTTTAGTTTTTTAAGTCTATTTAGTTTTTATTAATTTATTTAAGTTTCAGTTTTAGTCATTTTAATACTTCCAAGTTAAACAATTTTTTTTTGCCTTTGCAATTAACTAATATATATATAAAATAAATTTAAAAATATTAAAAAGACTCACATTAATTGACACATTAATTGACATAAAATAAGCATTAACAGGGAAAAAAATTATTTATTATTATTATTTTTTTTTTTTTTTCCCGTTAATGTTTATTTTATGCCTTTTTAATATTTTTAGTTTTAGATTGAGTTAATGATAACAACACTGAGTCTAACGGATGTTTAGAAAACAAGTGGAAAACAAATGCGTTGTGTCTGAACGGCCACTTACACTTCTGCAAAATTAGTTTTTAAAACCATTCAATTTCAATATCCTCTCCATTTATTTCTATAATCTGCACTCTAGTAGCATTAGATGTGCTCACGATCCCTGTGTGAGACCCGAACACGCTTTAGTGTTCATAAACGCCATTAAACTGGACACAAACAGACGAAGGTGCGGGCGGTCAGTGTCAGAGATGAAGGCAGTGCGTCACACCTGAGGAATGGCACAGAAGTTGAAGACGCTCTGGTTGCGGAGTCGGGACAGGTACGCGATGACATCAGGGACGTGGCGGAGGGCGTCGGTCACCAGCAGGTTGAGGCAGGACAGGGCGGAGCTCAGGTGCTGAGGCTGGGCCAAATCCTCCAGACGGGACGCAAACTGACTCCAGGCCTGCAGAAACAACCAGCAATAATAAGCCTCGGTTTAACCGCAAAACACAGCAAGTTCCTTTACTACATACAGTGCAATAAAGGAAGATTTTATGTCATTTTAATGTAAAATAGAGTTAAATGTGCAGATTTTGGAAGTAAAAACAAACTCATCTTTTAATTTACAGTGAATAACTAAACTGTTTGCAGTCTAATTACACTTTTACTTTTATAAAGTACCTTCTCTATTGTCTATTATTTTATGCTTTTTATGTTTTTATTTTATTTTATTTTATTTTAAAATAAAATAAAATAAAATAAAATAAAATAAAATAAAATAAAATAAAATAAAATAAAAAAATTAGTGGCCTGGCAACATTTCTGATTTTCATTTAGTTTAAGCATTAAAATAAATCAAATTAAATCAAACGAAACACTAAAACTTTATATTCACAAAATGACTAAAAATAAATAAAAATATATGAAAACAGAAAATATAAAAATAATATCTAATTTAAAAAAAAAATATTTATTAGGGTCATGTATCATGTACATATTAGGGTCTATGTATAATTATATAATTATATTATTGCTAACTAAAATTAAAACAATACAAAATTACTAGAATTTAATTACTAGAAATAAAATAATAAAATAAAATAAAATAAAAATATTTTTAGATAGTGGCCTGGCAACATTTCTGATTTCCATTTAGTTTAAGCATTAAAATAAATCAAATTAAATCAATTAAATCCAAATTATCAAACTAAACACTAAAACTTTATATTCACAACAACAAAATGGCTGAAAAATAAATAAAAATATATGAAAACAGAAAATATAAAAATAAAATCTAATTAAAAAAATAATTATATATATATATATATATATATATATATATATATATATATATATATATATATATATATATATATATATATTTATATATATATATATAACTATAAATGATACTAAAATAAAACTGGTAAAAAAAAAAATTATACTATTACTCTTAAGATGCATATAATCAGTATATAAAATATGAAAAGTTCAGTCCCATAAAACCTAAAATGAGACGCTGCTCAGCCAGTGAAAACCAGAGGCTGACATTATCCAAATTAGTTACAAACCTAAGACTGGAATTACTAATTGCTTGTTTCTTTTGGGAGACAATAACTCAATTTATCTGAAACTCTGCAGACGCTTTACATTCACAAACGGCTCGATTACACACGGGATGAAAGGTAATATCCCAAAAAGCATGACAGGGCATGTGTGTTGATGCTGGATGTACCTCCTGCGGCCAGAAGGCCCGTCCCTGCTGCTGGTCCTCCAGATAGTCCCTGATGATGTTGGTCTTCTGGAGGAACAGACCCATGGAGTTGGCCAGCTCCGTGTCCCGGCCCACCTCAACATCCTCCAGCTGGGACGCTGAGAAGAGTCGGGACAGCCCGATCCCCACCAGACCCGCCACGTAATGACAGTACTGCAGGGAAAACAGGGCCATTAACATGCTGATTTATGCTAAAAGCACAGCTGGACACATGTTTACAACATCGTACATGACAAATATCTCATGCAGAGATGCTTTAAGATGACAGTGAAGCACTTCTGCTGAGTTATACGATTATAAATCTACATAAGCATCAAACACGCATGTGAGACGGTGTGAAGTTTACTTTGTCCCACTCCTTCATTGAAGCAACTTTCTTCTCCAGGAATTCAGCCATTCCTACACCCATCCGGTGACAGATGTCTGAAATGACGTCCCGATACTCTTGGCCCAAGTTCCTGAACTCCACTGAAATCTGAAGAGAATGATAATAAAAAATATTAAAAACATAGAAATAGCATAAAATAATAAACAATAAAGAAACTAGTATACATTATAGTAAAGGAGCAATTTAAAATGCAGCATTTTGCAAAGGCATCAGGACTGCAAACATGAAGAAAAATTTTCCACTGTTTATTTGCTGGTTTTAGTGAGTCACATGAAACCTGGGGTTTAAATAAATTATTTAAAATTTTTATTTTTGATAACATTTTTCTTATTCAAAATTTAAATGATTAAAATGTGATTGAAAATGAAAAAAAAAAATTTTTGCTAAAGGCTCTGATGTCTTTAACATTAATAAATATATTAAAGTTAATAAATATATTAACTAATTTAAAAGTTAATATATTTGTACAAAAATGCTAATTATTGTACATAATTAAATTTATGTTGATTTACAAAATATATATTATATTATATTATTATTAAACACACACACACACGTTTAATAATAATTTAATAATAGATTTTTTTAATAAATATATATATAATATTTAATATTTGTAAAATATTATATATTATGTATTATACAATATTACTATAATATATGATTAAGTAAAATTATTAAAATGATTTTTTAAATAATTTAAAATAATTAGATAATATTTTAAATAATAATTTCTAATAATTATTTTTAGTTTTTGTTATCAATTATGTACATTAGGATCTTGTGTATAATTATTATATTAATATTATTATTATTATAATATAAAATATTATATACTAAAAATTTATTATTATATACTATAATTTTATATACTATAAAAATGATATTATTGTTAACTAAAATTAAAACAATAAAAAAAAATGTGATTACTAGAAATAAAAAAAATAAATAAAATAATTTTATTTCAGAGTGGCAAGGCAACATTTCTCATTTTCATTTACGTTTAAGCATTAAAATAAATCAAATTAAATCGATTAAAACTAAAAACTAAAACTATATATTCAAAAACACAAAATGTTAATTATAAAATTATATATTTTTTTCTAAATATATTTTGTAAATAATTTAATTAAATATTACATATATATATATATATATATATATATATATATATATATAAATAATGTTACTATAATATTATATATTATATAATATTACTATAATATATTATATAAGTAAAATTATTTAAATGATTTTTTTTGACGTTTTTATTTCTCTTGTTATCATTGTACTTATTTTTTACCTTTTAACTTTGTACTCTTTTCTATGGAAGAGGATTAGGGCCAAGCGATAATAAAAAAATAAAACCATCTCGAGATTAAAGTTGTTAAATTACGAGAAAAAAATCGTTAAATTTCGAGAAAAAAGTCGAGATAAAATGTTGAGAATAAAGTCATTAAATTACGAGAAAAAAGCAGTTAAAATATTGAGAAAAAAGTCAAGATAAAATGTTGAGAATAAAGTCATTAAATTACGAGAATAAACTTGTTAAATTACGAGAACAAATTCGTTAAATTACAAGAATAAATTTGTTAATTTAATGACTTTATTCTCAACATTTTATCTTGACTTTTTTCTCTAAATTTAACGAGTTTTTTTCTCGTAATTTAAAGAGTTTATTCTCAACATTTTATCTCGACTTTTTTCTCGTAATTTAACAACTTTAATCTCGAGATGGTTTTTTTTATTATTGCTTGGCCCTAATCCTCTTCCGTACTTTTCTGTGTAAAGCGCTTTGAGAAGTAACATTGAGAACGCGCTATATAAAATAATTTTATTATTATTATTCATAACAGCGATTAGAATTTGGGGGTAAAATGTGTTATCATCAAAACAATGCCAACAAATTAATAATGTCAATGCAAAAAAAAAAAAAAATCCTAAAAATATGGTCCTGAAACAGGCCTATTTATGCAAAACACAACTTTCTTTTTGATTTTCGGTGACATAATGAGACACACTGTGGCGGGACTGACCGTGGGGAAATCCTCCAGGACCCGTCGGTCTTTCTCTCTGCTCTCTGTGAAGCACCATTCGGGCTGATACAGGAACGTGTGGAAGTCGTGCAGCAGCGGGACCTTCTTCTCCAGCGGGATGGTCATGTCGTCTTCTACAGTGTCCAGGGCTCGTAGAACCAGGTAGAAAATACACACGGCATGCCTGAGCGAGACGTTAATGATTTAATATCCGTGGAAAAGCAACAGAGAATGTGCAGGAAGTCAAGAACGAGATTTGCATTGGATTGATAAACGACACTGAGTGTGAACAAACATGATTGAGCATCAAGCAGAAGTGAGCTGCTGATAAAAATACAACACGGCTGCATCGGTGACCCTCAGCTGACCCCAAAATGGTAAAGGTTTTGGCACTTTTTTACCAACACACGCACAAAAAAATAAATCATGGACATGATCTGAAAAGGTTAAGTGGTCCTGAAAAAAATAGTCACACTTGTACTGTCCAACAAAGTGCATTGGAAATTAATGGGAAGTGAATTTCACCTAGTGGAAGCGTTTGGTACTGCACCCAAACAATGTTACTGAAAGCTCATTTTTTGAGATATCAATCTCAAATTTGGTACACAACTTGTTTAGATTTATGCCTTTGATTTTATTCACAGTTTTACAATAAAACATGTTTTGGAAAATTTATATTTCATATAAAATATATATATAAAAAAAATAGTATTTTTATGCATTTTTCATAATAATAAACTTTATCACTTCAGCAATAATCTGAATCTGAAAAAGTGTCTTTATAAAAAGACCAAACTTCAGTCTGTGATCCAAAGCATTCAACACTAGTGTACGCACACAGTCGAGCGCACAACCTTGCAAAGTATACTAATGCATACATATGCGTTCGACGCATGCGCAGTTTCAAGCAATCACGAGCTACAACCCATGTAAATATATTTGTATTCTTTCATGCTAAAGTTGTATAAAATAAGGGGACTTTTTAACCTCTTCACACAATCTGTCATCTATGTAGGCCTCTACTGTCACTGCAGCTTGCATGCGTCGACTACCTTGTGAATCAACACCCCCAGGGCACCACTGCCACCTTGTGGATAAACGAATTACTGCAAAAAAAAAATTATGAGCCCTATTTTAACTATCTAAGCGCATGTGCACTTAGGGCATGTCCAAATCCACTTTCACTAGTTCATCGACTGGAAAAATGGTCGCCCGGCACATGGTCTAAAAGGGTTGTCCCTATTCTCTTAATGAGTAATGGGTGTGTTTTGATTGTAACGTGCAATAAACCAATCAGAGTCTCATCTCCCATTCCCTTTAAAAGCCAGTTGCGCTTGCGCCATGGCGGATTCTCTATTTACATGGCAGAATTTGCACGTGGAAAAACGAAACGCTTCGTTAAAGGGGCTCTATGTAAGAATGACAGCTAGTGGTTGAAAAGGGTACCGCAGTTCAAATTCAAAATATATACAAGTACACAAAAATCCGGCGGTGCGTGCATGATTTATAAATCGAGGGAACGAAATAGTAAATCGTGCGCACGTTATAGTAAACCAAGGGAACGAAATATAAATTGTGCGCATGAGTGAGCCTACTATTTTTTTTCCTGCAGGTCATGTACGTTCGCATAAAAAGTATACTTTGGTCTTTAGGCTACGACAGTTTAAGTTGCACATTTTGTTTTCAGTTCTATGCTTAAAAAGTGATAAACAGGTAATAAATTGATCATAACTATAATTTAGTACCATAAAATCCCCTAAAAATACAAAACATTATCAAACTAAAATACAGTACATTCGTTTGAAAAAAAAAATAATACTATGGATGGAACTGCTTGGTTATAAACATTCTTCAAAATATATTCCTTTGTGTTCAGCAGAACAAAGACATTTATACAGATTTGAGGGTCAGTAAATGATGACAGGATTTTCATTTTTGGGTGAACTGTTCCTTTAAGAGAAAAGTTCCTCAAGGTCATTTATATATAGATACAAATCTTGCAAACAAGTAAAAGCCACCCTAAATGCATCCAAAATGTGCATATGCATCTCTTAAAACCCTGTTGCACAGTGAGGAGCGTCTTTAAAGCTGTTGTTTACTAAGTGAGGTCACGCCTCTCCAGAAAGTCTTACCGCAGTTCTCCATCCAGGGCCTGAATCACCGCCGCGAAGCTCCGGCTGGTCTGGTTCAGATACACGTAGCAGGTCCGCAGGGTTTCGCTCATGGAGTCCTGGTAGGAGAAACACACATACGCGGGGTGTCGGTGAGCTCTGAGCGGGTGAGGAGGGCGGGCCACCAGCCGCCCTTCCTGCGCGCTGCGCCGCCCGCCAGTGAGCACCGACCGCGGGGAGCCGCGCAGCGAGAACGAGCGCTTGAGCACGGAGAACGACACTGCGCTCTTTC